>NC_058405.1:143853257-144128676 GCF_002201575.2 Neomonachus schauinslandi
TTTTTTTTTTTTTAAAGATTTTATTTATTTATTTGACAGAGAGAGAGGCAGCGAGAGAGGGAACACAAGCAAGGGGAGTGTGAGAGGGAGAAGCAGGCTTCCCGCGGAGCAGGGAGCCCGATGCGGGGCTCGATCCCAGGACTCTGGGATCATGACCTGAGCTGAAGGCAGACGCTTAAGGACTGAGCCACCCAGGCGCCCCCCTGTATTACTTCTTAAATGATATGATTTATTCTTTAATATTCTGGGGCGCCTGGGTGGCTCAGTTGTTAAGCGTCTGCTTTCGGCTCAGGTCATGATCCCAGGGTCCTGGGATCGAGTCCCACATAGGGCTCCCTCCTTGGCGGGAAGCTTGCTTCTCCCTCTCCCACTCCCACTGCTTGTGTTCCTGCTCTCACTATCTCTGTCTCTGTCAAATAAATAAATAAAATCTTTATTCTTTAATATTCTCTTTCCTTTTCCCTAACCATTCATCTATGACTCTTCCCGAATTAAAAAAAAATCTTTTTCCAAGCACATACTACCTGGAAAAGAGAAAGGACTATTTTAGTCAGTATTTTCTTTGAAAAAGATGTTTTCTTATATCTCATGACTCATTTCAATTTTTCACTTGTCTTCATTTTTTTTCCTTGTCCTTCCAAAAACTGACAGAAGGTATAGATTATTGTTTAACATGTTTTGCTACATCCACTTACAGGAAAGAATTAACTTCACTGGCTTTTTCATGTTTGACTATTGTCACAAATAACTACACAGTAGGCATTATCACTTAATTCCCTGTCTTCAGATAAACAAATGAAAGACACAGAAGAAACCAAGGCTTTAGCTTACTATAATGCCCTTTATATTCTTCAAAATGCTGTGATTCTGTTTTATTGGTAGACTTAAAGTTGCATTACTATTTATGAGAGTAGTGGATTGGATTGTTTATCACTGTAGCTTTTTACTCAAGGTTTTCATCTAAGTTGTTTCTTGGGCCCTAAGCCCATTCCCAAATTTGGTGATTCTCTAGAAGGACTTACAGGACTTAGCATATTGTTGTACTCATGATTAAGATTTATCACAGTGATACCTTAAAAATAAACAAGCAGATCAGTATGAGAAATCAGTTCATCTGGGTGAATCCTTGTGCTGACTGTCTATGTTCTCTCTTTCCTATCAGGAGTCACACAGAGAACACCCTCTCTCTAGCAACAAAAAGGACTGCCATTTGTGTTAGATGTTTCTTCCCAAGGGAGCCCATTTTAGACTCAGGGACAGATTTTAGAGAGTGATAAAATCCTAGAATATACCAAAATTCTAGAATCCCAGAAGGAAAGTAGTTTTCACCATCCATCACAGTGTGTACAAATGGTCTAGGCCCAAAAAAACAATCTTATTAGGAACTGTTAGAAAATCTAAGTTTCTAGACACCAGTCAAGAGCCAACCTTGGAAGCAGGCTTTTCTAAAGATGGCAGCCTCAGGCCTGCTATGTTAACTTTTTTCTGCACACAGGTGTATGATGCGTACTTTGGCACAATTTTTCATGATGTAAAGATAGTCCTTTATTCTGCTTTGTATGTTTGCTTTCTCTTTCTCTCTCTTTGTATGTATCTGTTTGTCTCTATTTGTTTGTGTTTGTGTATTGTTAGATTATTTGCTCCAGGAAAGAAGAAATCTTTTTTATCTCCAATAAAATTAGGTTTGTTAACTTGAAGCAAGGGAGACCACACACCATGGTAACAACTCATGGTGATTTGAAGGGGAAAGTTCAGGAAAATTGCAGGAAGGATTGGATATTGTCAGGAAGAAGGGGCAATTCAGTGACTGATTTTAATGCTTTATTGATTTATATATTGATTATATTTTACATAAAAAATCTTTAGTAGGAGACTGGAGGAAAGAAGCAGGGGTGCAATTATTACTAGAGGGATAGTCACACTTAAGCAAGGAGAGGAGCATGCTTGATGTTCTCTGGTTGCATAATATCTTTGGTTTTATCTCTTGAGGCATGATGTTGGAATGTCCTTGTTTTTGTCTTGTCCCATTGTGGTCAAGAAGAATCTTCACTGGGGGCGCCTGGGTGGCTCAGTCGTTAAGCGTCTGCCTTCGGCTCAGGTCATGATCCTGGTGTCCTGGGATCGAGCCCCACATCGGGCTCCCTGCTGGGCGGGAAGCCTGCTTCTCTCTCACTCTCCCACTCCCCCTGCTTGTGTTCCCTCTCTCGCTGTGTCTCTCTCTGTCAAAAAAATAAATAAAATCTTAAAAAAAAAAAGAATCTTCATTGGATGTGAAATTATTTATGAGCAGGAAATTTTTTAAAAATTTGTTCTTGTGGTCCTACACCACCTACCCTGCCTTGTGTACAGTAGATATTTGTAATAGTTAATTCACCACTTACTGGATTCCCAATGATAAGGATGAACACTGTCAACCACTTTGCCTAGCTGTAACCATTCTGGTAGAGTGTCTCCTTTTCTGAGCTGAAGCACAGCCGTATATTTTCTCAAAAGGAATGAGAAACGGATATTACTAGTACAGAGTTTAGGGAATCTGAGTACTTGTAAACCTATGTCTGTCAACATGAACAAGGAGTAATACAATTTACAACAAAGAAAGGTTAATGTTGCTTAGTCAAGTATACATAAGGAGTATGAATATTCATCACTACTTTGAGTTCAGTGATTGTATTTCCAACTACTTTGCATTCATAAGATTGAGGGAGGAACAAGATATTCTATTTGGTTGTGGTTTATTAGCTAATCTCTATTTTGGCCATCAGGACCCACTCCCTGAATATCTCTCACTTTTTCCCTTCCTCTTCCTCTTTCTGTTCCTTTCCCTTCCTTCATAGCACCATGGAAATTTTAGTTAACATTTTAATTTCCCTAGCCATACCAAGTGAAACCCTTTTCTGGCTCTGTTTCATCTGAGTATTTGTACTTTTACTCTATACACTGAATCTATAAAAATAGGCTGTGTGTCTTTAAAGATTTACATAAATGTAATCATGCTTTTACATGTCACTCTATATCTTGATTTTTCCCCCTAAACATTATGCTTCTGATATTTATCCAGGTTGATATATTTAGGTTTAATTATTTTAACTCCTCTTCCATAATAAATGTTATGTTAACTTCTAGGTCTATATAATTTGAATGTTTTTAATTGTCTTCAGTCCTTAATACTAAAATCGAAGCCGTCTTCCTCGGTGACTACATGTAGTCCAGCCTTCTCCCAAAATTGGTCTGAGGATTCCCAGTAATGCTCTTACCTGACCAGTTGTCAGCTATCACAAGAACTCCAGCTTTCACTTTTGTGAAAGATATTTATTGAGGTACTTCAAGAAAAGAAAAATAGGCTCGAGTGAACAAAATTAGCCCCATTTTTTTTTTTAAATCTTGTTTGACAGATTTTCACAAAACTCTTCACATTTTTCTTCCCCCTGAATTCAGCTGGATGGTGGAGTCTGTCACTAGAAGTAAAAATAACCCTGTCCCCAGAACTCCATAATGGTTAAGAAAGTTCAAAAGAATAAAAATGTTGAAAGATAATACTGCTGCTGCTACAAAAAGGCTTTAGATATATAGGTACAAAATATTTTGAAGATGAATTCTATTTTACTTCTATTGTGATCTAATAACCATATGAAACAAGAATTTGGAGATTTATAATGAAGGTATAAAGTGTTATGCTGAAATTGTAGATCTTACAATGTATTCTAAAATTTGGAACTGCTAAAAAATACACTTTCTCACTTTGTGATATATTAGATGACCCCTTTTTAGTTGTCTTGTACCACCACCCAGACAAGCTGAATGACATGCTTTAATTTCTCTTTTTGTCATCTATTCTTGCAGGTACTGTGGCATATTTTTGTTGGCAAAGGATGTCATAACTTTTGTTCTCTCTGAAGGAAGTATCTTCACTTTTGTTATGGGACTGAGGAAACTTTTATTTTTTAAAATAAATCTGGTCCATGGACAGGTGGTATGCTGAGCTTTAAACAGCTTGATGAATGATTTGGCTCTGCATAGCAGTGTCAAATAATGTATCTCAGTTGGCAGTCTCAGTGAAACAGAATAAGGCAGTCAGTTTTCAGTTATGTATTAGTCCTTGTGCCTACTCGACTTCCAGCTGTTCATGCTAGGCATAAATCCTGCCCTTCCTCTCCTTGTCCCAGTAATTCACCCAGAGCTGCCCATTCAAGTCTGTTTACCTAACGATTGCATTCAGCATCAGGAGCCACTCCTGTCACTGGGACAGATATAGGTTCTTTATTTGCTGATACACTAAATCGTGTGGTTCTAATCAATCAATTTTCTGGGAGTAATGGAGGATGGAAGGACTTATTGCTTAAAACTATAGATGGTTTAATTTTAAGGAGCTGGCCAATTTACACTTATATTTCAGCTTTTATTAACAATACTATCAATTTTTTTTTTTTTACTGTATTTCCTCTAGTACAAATACGCTTTAGTTGGCATTCTAGATAGCAGTTCTTTTTTTTCTTCCTTGTTAATAAAATCCACTTACTAAAGGAGCAATTATATAATTTAAGGGCACTGAGAACTTCATGAGACAGTATTTTATTCAGTTTTACCCTGTAGACCACAGAGAGATGTCTAAGAAGAAAAGTTTAGTTTTCATTATATATATATTTTTCATGTCCATATTTCCCTGAGATAATGGGGATAATGGGTATATCGGAATGGGGACCAAATGGTATCAGGGAGGGAAAATGAGGAATCAGAATGATGTCAATCATGATTTGAGGTACATTTGAACCATTAAAGTTGTAGAATATCTGAGAAGTTTTGAAGTAGAATTATCAGAATCTTTTAGCCGATTAAATGAAGAAGAGGGACTGAATAGAGGGAAAGGAAGCAAGGAAAGAGTAATTATAGCAAGATATAGAAGTGAAAGAGGCAGATAATGAACTTAGTTTGGACAGAGTTGTGAGATAAACACAAGATATCAAGGTACAATAGACAATTGGATGTATAGTTAGACTTGAGGAAATATATTCAGGATAGATCTGGATTGGGAATCATGGCAGTTAAAAGTCAATATGGAGTAGATATGGTGGCTGAGAGAATGAAAAAGCAGATAAATTCTGAAATTTTCATATCACAAGAAATGGTGTATGAGATACCACAGGCCCCATGTAGCTATAGAGCATTTGAAATAGTATAAACTGAGTATATGCTGTAAGTATAAAATGCACATTGAATTGTGAAAATTTAGTATAGAAAAAAGCATGATATCTCCTACTAATTACGTATTTGATAATATTTTGGATTTGATTGAACAAAATCTATTAAAATTTACAGTTTAATACAGTTACTATAAAACTTAAAAATTATATATGTGGCTTCTCTTTTATTTCTATTGGATAGTACTTATATCTACAGAATAAAATCCTCTTGTATTTGCACAGTGATTCATCGTGAGGTAACCTGTTACCTTACCAAACTTGTGTTCCTCTCAGTCTCCAACCAGCCAGATGTGAGCTAGTCACCTTTCACATCATGCTTCTTCACAGCTATAGCCTTTTGTATATGTTGTTCCTAATTTGGTGAATGCCCAGCTCTTCCTTGCAGATTCCTGTCTTTTTAGGTTGGCTTTTCAAAGAGAAGACACTTAAATTGAGTGAGTAAAAAAATATTAGAGATTCTAGAACTCTATTTTGCAGGAAATAAAGGGAAGAGAATAACAAAACGAGTCCTCATGTACCCATCACCCCATTTCACGATTTATTGACTCATGTCCAATCTTGTTTTCTCTATATTCACAATGTCCTGCTCAGATCATTTTGAAGAACATACCAGACATCATTTAAGTTCATCTATAAATATTTTAGTGGATATTTCTTTTTTTTTAAAGATTTTATTTATTTGATAGCAAGAGAGAGAGACAGCGAGAGAGCATGAGCGGGGAGGAGAGGGAGAAGAAGGCTCTGCGCTGAGCGGGGAGCCCAATGTGGGCTCCATCCCAGGACCCTGGGATCATGACCAGAGCCCAAGGCAGAAACTTAATTGACTGAGCCATCCAGGCTCCGTTTTAGTGGATATTTCTAAAACGATGGGGCTATTTTTATTTTTATTTTTTTTTGTTATTTTGGTTTTCTTTTATTTAAATTTTTATTATGTTAATCACCATACATTGCATCATTAGTTTTTCATGTAGTGTTCCATGATTCATTGTTTGCATATAACACCCAGTGCTCCATTCAGTACGTGCCCTCTATAATACCCATCACCAGGCTAACCCATTCCCCCACCTCCCTCCCCTCTAAAACCCTCAGTTTGTTTCTAAGAGTCCATAGTCTCTCATGGTTGTCTCCCCCTCCGATTACCCCCATCCTTCATTTTTCCCTTCCTGCTATCTTCTTCTTCTTCTTCTTTTTTTTTTTAACATATAATGTATTATTTGTTTCAGAGGTACAGGTCTGTGATTCAAGAGTCCTACACAATTCACAGCGCTCACCATAGCACATACCCTCCCCAATGTCTATCACCTAGCCACCCCATCCCTCCCACCCCCCACCCCTCCAGCAACCCTCAGTTTGTTTCCTGAGATTAAGAATTCCTAATATCAGTGAGGTCATATGATACATGTCTTTCTCTGATTGACTTATTTCACTCAGCATAATACCCTCCAGTTCCATCCACGTCATTGCAAATGGCAAGATTTCATTCCTTTTGATGGCTGTATAATATTCCATTGTATATATATACCAACTCTTCTTTATCCATTAATCTGTTGATGGACATCTTGGCTCTTTCCATAGTTTGGCTATTGTGGATATTGCTTCTATAAACATTGGGGTGCATGTACCCCTTTGGATCCCTACATTTGTATCTTTGGGGTAAATACCCAGTAGTGCACTTGCTGGGTCGTAGGGTAGCTCTATTTTCAACTTTTTGAGGAACCTCCATACTGTTTTCCAGAGTGGCTGCACCAGCTTGCATTCCCACCAACAGTGTAGGAGGCTTCCACTTTCTCTGCATCCCCGCCAACATGTTGTTTCCTGACTTGTTAATTTTAGCCATTCTGACTGGTGTGAGGTGGTATCTCATTGATGTTTAGATCTGGAGTTCCCTGATGCCGAGCGATGTTGAGCACTTTTTCATGTGTCTGTTGGCCATTTGGATGTCTTCTTTGGAAAAATGTGTGTTCATGTCTTCTGCCCATTTCTTGATTGGATTAGTTGTTCTTTGGGTGTTCAGTTTGATAAGTCCTTTATAGATTTTGGATACTAGCCCTTTATCTGATATGTCATTTGCAAATATCTTCTCCCATTCTGTCGGTTGTCTTTTAGTTTTATTGACTCTTTCCTTTGCTGTGCAAAAGCTTTTTATCCTGATGAAGTCCCAATAGTTCATTTTTGCCCTTGCTTCCCTTGCCTTTGGCGATGTTTCTAGGAAGAAGTTGCTGTGGCTGAGGTCAAAGAGGTTGCTGCCTGTGTTCTCCTTTAGGATTTTGATGGACTCCTGTCTCACATTAGGTCTTTCAACCATTCTGAGTCTATTTTTGGGTGTGGTGTAAGGAAATGGTCCCGTTTCATTCTTCTGCATGTAGCTGTCCAATTTTCCCAACACCATTTGTTGAAGAGACTGTCATTTTTCCATTGGACATTCTTTCCTGCTTCGAAGATTAGTTGACTATAGAGTTGAGGGTCCATTTCTGGGCTCTCTATTCTGTTCCATTGATCTATGTGTCTGTTTTTGTGCCAGTACCAAACTGTCTTGATGATGACAGCTTTGTAATAGAGCTTGGAGTCCGGAATTGTGATGCCACCAGCTTTGCTTTTCTTTTTCAACATTCCTCTGGCTACTTGGGGTCTTTTCTGGTTCCATACAAATTTTAGGATTATTTGTTCCATTTCTTCGAAAAAAGTGGATGGTATTTTGGTAGGGATTGCATTGAATGTGTAGATTGTTCTAGGTAGCATTGACATCTTCACAATACTTGTTCTTCCAATCCATGAGCATGGAACGTTTTTCCATTTCTTTGTGTCTTCCTCAATTTCTTTCATGAGTATTTTATAGTTTTCTGAGTACAGATTCTTTGCCTCTTCGGTTAGACTTATTCCTAGGTATCTTATGGTTTTGGGTGCAATTGTAAATGGGATCGACTCCTTAATTTCTCTTTCTTCTGTCTTGTTGGTGTATAGGAATGCCACTGATTTCTGTGCATTGATTTTATATCCTACCACTTGACTGAATTCCTGTATGAGTTCTAGCAGTTTTGGGGTGGAGTCTTTGGGGTTTTCCACATAAAGTATCATATCATCTGCAAAGAGTGAAAGTTTGATTTCTTCTTTGCCGATTCAGATGCTTTTTATTTCTTTTTGTTGTCTGATTGCTGTGGCTAGGACTTCCAGTACTATGTTGGATAGCAGTGGTGATAGTGGACATCCCTGCCATGTTCCTGACCTTAGGGGGAAAGCTCTCAGTTTTTCCCCATTGAGAATGATATTCGCTGTGGGTTTTTCATAGATGGCTTTTATGATATTAAGGTATGTACCCTCGATCCCTATACTCTGAAGAGCTTTGATCAAGAAAGGATGCTGTACTTTGTCAAATGCTTTTTCTGCATCTACTGAGAGGATCATATGGTTCTTGTTCTTTCTTTTATTAATGTATTGTATCACACTGATTGATTTGTGGATGTTGAACCAACCTTGCAGCCCAGGAATAAATCCCACTTGGTCGTGGTGAATAATCCTTTTAATGTACTGTTGGATCCTGTTGGCTAGTATTTTGGTGAGAATTTTTGCATCCATGTTCATCAGGGATATTGGATGTAATTCTCCTTTTTTGATGGGTTTTCTCCTTCTTTGTCTGGTTTTGGGATCAAGGTAATGGTGGCCTCATAAAACGAGTTTGGAAGTTTTCCTTCCATTTCTATTTTTTGGAACAGTTTCAGAAGAATAGGTATTAATTCTTCTTTAATGTTTGGTAGAATTCCCCTGGGAAGCCATCTGGCCCTGGGCTCTTGTTTTTGGGAGATTTTTGATGACTGCTTCAATTTCCTTAGTGGTTATAGGTCTGTTCAGGTTTTCTATTTCATCCTGGTTCAGTTTTGGTAGTTGATACATCTCTAGGAATGCATCCATTTCTTCCAGGTTATCTAATTTGCTGGCATACAGTTGCTCATAATATGTTCTTATAATTGTTTGTATTTCTTTGATGTTGGTTGTGATCTCTCTTTCATTCATGATTTTGTTGATTTGGGTCATTTCTCTTTTCTTTTTGAGAAGTCTGGCCAGGGGTTTATCAATCTTGTTAATTCTTTCAAAGAACCAGCTCCTAGTTTCATTGATCTGTTCTATTGTTCTTTTAGTTTCTATTTCATTGATTTCTGCTCTGATCTTTATTATTTCTCTTCTCCTGCTGGGTTTAGGCTTTATTTGCTGTTATTTCTCCAGCTCCTAATCTAGATATTTACAATTGTTAGATCTTCTTGTTGGATAGACCCTTTAAGTATGATATAGTGTCCTTCCTCATCTCTTATTACAGTCTTTGGTTTAAAATCTAATTTGTCTGATATAAGGATTGCCACCCCAGCTTTCTTTTGGTGTCCATTAGCATGGTAAATGGTTTTCCACCCCCTCACTTTCAATCTGGTGGTGTCCTTGGGTCTAAAATGAGTCTCTTGCAGACAGCATATCGATGGGTCTTGTTTTTTATCCAATATCATACCCTGTGTCTTTTGATTGGGGCAGTTAGCCCATTTACATTCATGATAACTATTGAAAGATATGAATTTAGTGCCATTGTATTACCTGTAAGGTTACTATTATTCCTTTCTGGTCTATGTTACTTTTAGGCTCTCTCTTTGCTTAGAAGACCTCTTTCAATATTTCTTGTAGGGCTGGTTTTGTGTTTGCAAATTCCTTTAGTTTTTGTTTGTCCTGGAAGCTTTTTATCTCTCCTTCTATGTTCAGTGAGAACCTAGCTGGATATAGTATTCTTGGCCGCATATTTTTCTCATTTAGTGCTCTGAATATATCCTGCCAGTCCTTTCTGGCCTGCCAGGTCTCTGTGGATAGGTCTGTTGCCAATCTAATGTTTCTACCATTGTAGGTTAGATACCTCTTGTCCCAAGCTGCTTTCAGGATTTTCTCTTTGTCTCTGAGACTCATAAGTTTTACTACTAGATGTTGGGGTGTTGACCTATTTTTATTGATTTTGAGGGGGGTTCTCTTTGCCTCCTGGATTTTGATGCCTGTGTCCTTCCCCAAATTAGGGAAGTTCTGTGCTATAATTTGCTCCAATATACCTTCTGCCCCTCTCTGTCTTTCTTCTTCTGGGATCCCAGTTATTCTAATATTGTTTCATCTTATGGTATCACTTATCTCTCGAATTCTGCCCTCGTGATCCAGTAGTTGTTTATCTCTCTTTTTCTCAGCTTCTTTATTTTCCATCATTTGGTCTTCTATATCACTAATTCTCTCTTCTGCCTCATTTATCCTAGCAGTTAGAGCCTCCATTTTGATTGCACCTCATTAATAGCCTTTTTGATTTCGACTTGGTTAGATTTTAGTTCTTTTATTTCTCCAGAAAGGGTTTCTCTAGTATCTTCCATGCTTTTTTCAAGTCCAGCTAGTATCTTTAAAATCATCATTCTGAACTCTAGTTCTGACATCTTACTAATGTCCGTATTGATTAGGTCCCTGGCATTTGGTACTGCCTCTTGTTCTTTTTTTTGAGGTGATTTTTTTCCATCTTGTCATTTTGTCCAGAGGAGAACAGATGAATGAGAGAACAAATGCTAACAGGGTAACAACGACCCCAGAAAAATATGCACTACACAAATGAGAAGAGATCTGAAACCAGGGGAAAAGAAAGGGAAAGAAAGAAAAGAAAAAAAGAGCAAAAGATTAAAACAACAAAGAAACAAAAAACAGAATATGATTAAATATGATTAGGCTGGTGCATAGATCAGTTCCACACACTAGATTTTGGGCGTATTTTGGTCTGTTAGAAGAAAGTGCCTCCCAAAATTTTAAAGAAAGAAAAACTTATATATGTACAAAAATAAGGGTAAATACGATGAAGGGATGGAATATGACTGTAAAGATGATAGTTATAAAAGATTTTATAAAAGGAATTGATAAAAATTTGGTTGAAAAAAGAAGAGGATTGGGGCGCCTGAGTGGCTCAGTTGGTTAAGCGACTGCCTTCGGCTCAGGTCATGATCCTAGAGTCCTGGGATCGAGTCCCGTATCAGGCTCCCTGCTCAGCAGGGAGTCTACTTCTCCCTCTGACCCTCCCCCCTCTCATGTGCTCTCTCTCTCAAATAAATAAATAAAATCTTTAAAAAAAAAAAGAATAAAAAAAAACAGGAGAGAATGTGATCAGGCAGGAGACTAGAACAAAGTCATACAGTAGAGATTTTAGGGTATATTTTAATCTGTTAGAAGAAACTGTATCCCAAAATTCTAAAGAGAGAACAACTTATATATATATTATATATACCAAAAATAAGTTTAACTACCAGGAAGGGATAGAATATGACTCTAAAAATGAAAAATAAAGATTTTTTAAAAAAAGGATTGATAAGATGTTGGTTGAAAAAGGAAAAGGAACAATTAAAATAAAAGAAGAAAGAAAAAGAAAGTTAAAAAAAAAAGAAATTAACTTTGAAAGATCAAAGAATCATGCAAAAAAAAAGCCATGAATTCTATGTGCAGTATTCCCCTAGTGCTGGCGTTCTGCCATTCTCATTGATCAGTAAACTTCTTCTTGGCTGGCTGTTCTTGCTGATCTTCTGTGGGAGAACCTGTCGCAGTGGTTCTCAAATGTCTTTTCCAGAGGGGTATTGCCCTGCTCTTGCCGGGGGCGGGCTAAGTAATCTGTTCGAATTTGCTCTATGTAGCTTTTGTTCCCTGAAATCTTTTTGTACAGCTTTGGAGGACGAGAGTGAAAATGGTGGCCTCCCAATCTCTGCCCGGAGGAGCTGAGAACTCAGGGTCCCTCTCCTCAGTGAGCCCCCAGAGAAAAGCAATCACTCCCATCTCCCCAGTCTCCGGCCGCACTCTATGCTCACCCAGCCTGTGATGTAGCATTTCTATCTCTGGCACCCAACCCCGTGTGGAGTCTCCAAACCCAGCAGATCCCTGTGGTGCGCTCCTGTGCTGCTCCTCCTGGGGGAGGAAGGGGAGTCTCCCCGGATCTGCTGCTTGTTGGGTCCCTGGTGGAAGAGCAGTGGCCCGACTGTGCTGCGGATCATGGTTTATGGCAACCCCGAGCCAAGAGCCCACTCCTCGGCTCCGTCTCTGCAGCCGGCTTCCCCGCTCCAATACCTGGGAGTTCTGCCGCACTCAGGCACCCCTGGTCTTTCTGTGACCCCAAGGGTCCTGAGACCACACTGTCCCAGCGAGGGTTTCACCCCCCGTTTAGCCATTGGAGCGACGTCCCTCAGCAGAGCCGACTTCTAAAAGTTCCGATTTGGGGTTCCACTACTTTATCACTTGCCAGTAGTGGCTGACGGAGGCTCCCTCCCCTGCCATCTACCTTCTGGAATATCACCTTGGATTCACTTCTTTGCTTGTCCTACCTTCCAGAAAGTGGTCGCTTTTCTGTTCAGAGAGTTGCTATTCTTTTCTTCCATCTCCTGTTGAGTTCGTAGGTGTTCAGAATGGTTTGATCTCTATCTAGCTGAATTCCTGGGACCAGACGAAATTTAGGTCTCCTACTCCTCCGCCATCTTGCTCCTCCCCCAGGCTTTTTTTAATATAGCTGCAATTCTGTAAGTCTTTTCTATTATTGAATTTAAATGATTTCTCTCCTTTTTCTTTCTTTTCCAATTTCTTTCAAATTGATAGTCCTAATCAGGATGCAAATAAGGTCTATATATTGCAATTGGTTGATTTGGCTTTTAGTCGTATAAGTGATCTCCATCTCTTTTTTCTTAATGCAATCTCTTTATGGAAGAAACTGGGTCATTTGATTTTAGTCTCTTTAAATAGTGTATTAATTTTTTATGCTGCTAATGTCATTCAGTGGGCTCCTCTGTCTCCTCCCCCCCCCATGCTTTTTGCTAGTTTTAGAAGTGTGATCATATTCAGATTCTGGTGTTTTTTTTTTTTTTCTTTTAAAAAAGAACTTCACTGATGATATGTGCTTCCATTAGGAGGTACATAATATCTGATGATGTTCTTTTTTTTTTTTTTTTTGCATGTATGTGATGTTAGCAATCACTGATATTTGCCAACGTCCATTAATTTCTTAGAGCAAGATAGTAATTTTTGAATCTGTCATTCTTCAATGTTTAGCTAGAATGTTTCTCTAAAGAGAAGTGTTTCCTCATCAACTAATTGATACAAGCTTTAGGATCAGTTTGTACAGGAAAGGAAGGGTAAAAGTGTGCTTTTTTCCCTTTGCATTCTACTTTTCAAAATAATGCTTTACTAAAAGTATCTTTTAAATGATTCTCTAAGTTCAGTAGCATTCTCCAGTGGTGACCCCAGAGTAATTTTTATTATTGTAAGAAACTTGTGCATAATAACATGTAATTGTTCCTTCCAGACCAGTGATAGTTTCTTTAAGTTGACAGAGGCTTTTTTTACTAATGTTTTATTATGACAACTTGTTCCAGGATTATCTTATAAATTTTATGCTCCAGTCATTTTCCAAGAAGCCATGGCTCTTTTTATTTTAGAAATTGCAGTATGGTTGCTAGGGACCCTGACTAGGTCTTAAGGGTAGACAAAATTAGTAAATACCAATTCTCTTTTTATTAAGTAATTTATTATGAGTTCTTACTGATACTTTTGAATCAAATGTGATATAACAGTATTTCAACTTAAACTCATCAATTTTACCATCTGTATCTCTTCTCTCTATACTAAAAAATACCAGTTGTCAATAATACCAACATAATTACTCATTTACCTTATTCTGCCATACATTATAAAAACTGCTTCATGAAAATACTAATATCACTGCCAATTTATATAGATGCCATTTATATATTTTTGCAGTTCTTTTTGTCCTAAGGCTATATCTCACTGGGGGTGTTTAGTCAAATTACTGTGTTTTGATGTTAGTTGGTAATATCAACTATACCACCAACTGGTTACAGTTAGACTCATTTGTTTTATCGTTGCTCTTTTTTTTTTTTTTAAGATTTTATTTTTTTTATTTGACAGAGGGAGCAAGAGAGCACAAGCAGGGGGAGCAGGAGAAAGAGAGGGAGAAGCAGGCTCCCCGCTGAACAGGGAGCCTGATGCGGGGCTCGATCCTATGACCCTGGGATCATGACCTGAGCTGAAGGCAGATGCTTAACCATCTGAGCCACCCAGGCACCCCTGTTTTATCAATTGCTCTTGAGGAATTAAAAAAAATAAATTTTATGATTCTTTCTATTCTTTATAGTAGTCCAAAACAAAATTTTATGAACTAAAATACATTCAGGGAAATCTTACTTTATACCCATCTTTTCTACTCTTCTCAGGCTTCCTTTATAAGTAATCATTAAAAAAAAAGTTATATCTTTCCATTGTTCTTTTGTGTAAATTACCTGTCCTATCTATTGGCTGACTGATCTACCAGTATATCCATCTATAATTTACTGTTCTTAGATAAATGGTAGCATTCCATATGTACTTTTTTCCTAACTTGTTATTTTGCTCTTACCAATATAACTTCATAACAGTATGTACAGATATCTGTCTTCACTTTTTGCAGCTGCAGAGAGCTCCATTGCTTGGTTATAACCTGATTTACTAAACCAGTCCCCTGTTGATAGATAGTTTGGTATTTTTGTTCTTCTGCTATTACAAATAATGCTCCAATAAGTAGACTTAAATGCAAATATTTTCATATATTTTCCTGTGCATCTTTGGTATAAATTCTAGAAGAAAAAATTCTGGATCAAAGAGCAAATACATCCTAATTTTACCAGATAATGCCAGTTTGCCATATCACCTAGGAGTTGTATCATTTTGCCTTCTCATCAAAATGTGTGTGTGTCTGTTTCTCCACAGACATAGCAGCAGAATGTGTTGTCAAAATGCGAACTTCTGCAGAGCTGATAAGTGCAAAATTGTATCTCATTGTAGTTTTCTAAATTAAGGTACAATTACCTTCAGTAAAATGTACAGATTTTCAGTGTACCTTTCCATGAGCTTTGGCTCCCTCCTATCAGAATATAGAATGTTGCTCTTACTCTACAAAGTTCTCTTGTGCCCTTTTCCAGTCAATGTTTTGCTCCTAATAGACAACCAATATTCTGATTTCTATCCTATACATTAGGTTTGCAGTAAACTAATATAGTCTGTAAACTTCATATAAATGGAATCATACATATGTACTCTTCTGTGTCTGGCTTCTTTGGCTTAATGATTTTTGAGATCATGTTGTATGTGTCAGTTTTTTTTTGCAGAGTAATATTTTGTTGTATACAAATATCTCAGTTTATTCTGTTGACGATTGACTTGTTTCAAAAATTTTGCTAATAAGCTATAGTCAGGGGCACCTGGGTGGCTCAGATTGTTAAGCATTTGCCTTCAGCTCAGGTCATGATCTCAGGGTCCTGGAATGGACCCCTACATCAGGCTCCCTGCTCAGTGGGGAGTCTACTTCTCCCTCTCCCTCTGCCTGCCACTTCCCCTGCTTGTGCGCACGCTCTCTCTCTCTGACAAATAAATAAAATCTATAAAAAAAGCTATAGACATATTTGACAAGTCTCCTTGGATATACATTTCTTTTGGGTAAATACCCAGGACTAGAATTGCTGGATCATAAAATACACAAATATTTAACTTTACAAGAAACTACCGAAAAGTACCCATGTCATTTTGCATTTGTACCAGGAAGATATGAGAGGTCCAGTTGCTCCACTTCGTCTTCAGTATTTGGTTTTAATCTTTCTAATTTTAGCCATTTCAGTGGATATATGTTGATATTTCATTGTGATTTTAATTTATCGTTCCTTGATGACTAAATTTTGAGACTCTGGCTACTAGATGTTCCCTTTTGTGAAGTATTGCTACAGATCTTTTGGAGAGAAGTATTGGTTGTGACATTTTCTTTTTTTTTTTTCTTAATATCAGTCCTTCATTGTGTCTCCATGTCTTCCTTCCCACCACTTTTCTTACTCTCTCTTCCTCTTTTTTTTTTCTTTCTCTTCTCAGTCTCTCCCTCCCTCTCCCTTTCTCTCTCCACACACACACACACACACACACACACACACACACACACACCACACACACACACACTCACACACTCTGCAATTATGTTTTGACTGTTCATTGTCTTATGGTATATTTAGATATGCAAAAATTCCTTGACTTTGACATCTGTTTTTTCAATTGTTTTCTTTAATGGTGAGTGATTTTTTTGCCTTCTAAGTAAACTATGCTTAACCAAAATTGCTAAGATTTTTTTCTATGTTATTCTATGTCTTCTCTTAAGAGCTTTATAGTTACAGCTTTTAAGTTTAGCTGAAATCCTCTTAATTTTTGTGTATGGCTTGAGGTATTGGTCAAGCTTTATTTTTTTCACATGACTATTCAGTTAATAATTATTTAATGGAAACATTCTCCAGTGCCCATTTGATTTCTCTGTGAATTTGTGAAAAGTAATGTGGGCTTATTTCTAGTCTACTGTCTAATTGATTAATTTGTCTGGCTTTATGCTAACAGAACACTATATTCATTACTATGATTTTGTAATTAGTCTTATAATCAGGTAGTGTAAATCACCCAATTTTGTAAATTTTAAACAAATTTTTTTTGGTTGTTTTAGTTCTAAATTTTCTATACATTTAAGCATTAGCTTTCAATATTTGCAAGGAAGATTCCTGGGATTTTGTTTTGTTTTGTTTTTAAAGATTTTATTTATTTATTAGAGCAGAGCAAGAAAGAGGGCAGAAGGGAAGGGGACAGAGGGAGAGGGAGAAGCAGACTCCCCACTGAGCAGGGAGCCCGATGTGGGCCCAATCCCAGGACCCTGGGATCATGACCTGAGCTGAAGGTAGACGCTTAACTGACTGAGCCACCCAGGTACCCTGATTTTTGGGATTTTGATTGGTATAGCATTGAAACGATAGATCAACTTGGAAGAATTAATTTATTTACAATATTGTCTTCCTATCTACTAGCATGATGAATTTCATCTTTTGGATTTGGTTCAGTTTCTCTCAGCAATATTTCATAGTGTTCACTGTGGAAATCTTGTATGCTTTTGGCTTTGTTTATTGATCTATTATGCTATTAAAATGTATCATTTAAAAATTATTTTCCAGTTTTTTATTGTTTGTATATAGAAATACAGTTGATTTTTTTGTATTGATCTTGTATTCTGAGTCCCTGATATATTCATTTATTAGATTTAGTGGATTTTTTTGGTTAATTCATTAGGGCTTTGGATAAACACAAAAATAATGTCTGCAAATATAGTTTTATTTATTCCTTTTAAATCTGTATGCCTGTTAATCATTTTCCTTATCTTATGGAATTAACTAAGACCTCAATAAAATGTTAAATAAAAGTGGTGATAGTGGACATCTTCATGTTATGCCTGTTTTTAGGAGAAAGTGCTCATGCTAAATATATCACTAAGTATGTCAATAGGAGTTTTTTTTTTGTTTTTTTGTAAATGCTTTTATCAGATAGAGGCAATTTGTTACAATCTGTATTTTGCTTAGTTTTTATTTTTTAATCACAAAAGCATAGGTTTTGAATTTTGTTAAACACTTTTTCTGTATTTACTGAGAGGATCATGTAATTTTGTCTTTTCTTAATATAGTAACTTAATTTTCAAATATTAGTCAAACTTGCATTTCCGGGATAAATCTTACATGGTCATTATGTATTATCCTTTTTATGCATTGATAAATTCTTTTGCTAATATTTTGTTAAGGATGATCTTTTCAAACAGACTCTTAACTATAGAAAACAAACTGATGGTTACCAGAGGGGAGAGGGTTGGGAGGGAAGGGTGAAATAGGTAATGGGGATTAAGGAGAGCACTTGTCTTGATGAGTACAAGGTGATGTATGGAATTGTTGAATCACGGTATTATACACCTGAAACGAATACAACACTGTATGTTAACTATATTGGAATTCAAATAAAAACTTTAAAAAAGGATTATCTTTTCATCTAATATCCCTCCAGATGTGGGTAATAGGGTCTTACAGGGGCTTGTATATTGAGTTGGGAATTATTTCCCAGTGTACAGTCATTTTCAGTAATGTTAAATATTTTAGATTTTTATTTGCATATGCACTGTTTTATGTGAATTTCCTTTGCATGTACTAGGCAAGTAATTTTCTGAATAAAATTTTGATCTTTTACATATTACATGGATAAAATGAGTTAAGTGGCATTATTTCTTGAGAACATGATTTCTTCCTGTAATTTAGGAAGTTGGCATATAAGTTGCTGTTTTTGTCTCTGAGCTGATTATGAGTTTATTCATGTGAAATCCTCTGTCAGATAGCAAACAAGTTGAGTTTTGGAGACCCAAGGCTGCAGTGCCCCAGTAGTCACTGCTGGAGATAAACTTAAGTGATAGGTCATTAATTTATAGATGTGTACATTTTGATTTCATTTCTTTATATACTTTATAACATTTTAAAAAAAGATTTTATTTATTTATTTGACAGAGAGAGACACAGTGAGAGAAGGAACACAAGCAGGGGGGATGGGAGAGAGAGAGAAGCAGGCTTCCCTGCTTCCCAGCGGGAAGCCTGATGCGGGGCTTGATCCCAGGATCCTGGGATCAGGACCTGAGCCAAAGACAGATGCTTAACGACCAAGTCACCCAGGCGCCCCTATACTTTATAACATTTTAAGTGCATAAATAAATTGAAAAACACAGTAAAATTTAGTTCATGGCCACTCTTGTATAGGAATTTTTGAAACACCTATCAAAGACAGAAGCTATTGATTGAAAGAATTATGCACTGAAACTTGACCAGTGGTAAGAAATATGGCATGGCTGGGGTTGGTTAGGGGGATGAATCAGTTTGGTTCAAAGTGGTCAAATGTGCATGATAGAAAAATCTTATTGGCAAAATTGGGAGGAGAGACTGCAACATGGTGAGACGAGGTCATAGTAATTGTTCAGGTGAGAGATGATGAGAAACTGAGCTCTTATATGGGTAATGAGAACAGCGAGAGATCATATTGAAAATATGTAAGGCCTATGTGGTGAAATTTCAGGAGCGATGGGAGTATGCTATAAAAGAAGTTAGCTGGTGTGTTTCCAAATAACTGATATTACTATTTTTCAGAATCTATTCTGAGCAATAGTAGTCTCACAAAATGATCCATAAAAATGGAATTTTCTGAAGAAAATGAATTAGAAAAAAGCTGCAAACTTGATATCCTTTTTAGAGTTTACCATAGTCCTGTGGGTCCAGTGCCTCCATCTGCTTCCAGTTTTACATTCTTTCCATCAGTCAAAAGGAAAATTAAAGAGGAATTTGACTACTTAGATTCTCTTTAAGGGAAAGGAGTTTTCATGCATTGTATATTAAGGGTGAGTACTTGGGTCTTCCTAAGTGATTTCATTTTGCCTAAACTCTTTTTAAAGATAATAGTTGTTAAAGTGATTTTTGAAGAATGGAATTTAAGATTTTTTTTAAAACCTTAGTTTAAGTGAAAACAGGTTTTATTGGGTACTAAAGTGTACTGGCATGAGTTTATTTTCTGGCCATATGGATTGTAGAATAAGCTGGTGTGTTGTGAATTAAATGAGATAATTTATGCAAAGTCCCTAGCATGATAGGCACATAGTAGGCATTCCATAAATAGGAGCTAGAGGACATAGATTCAGAAATCATTAACTTAAAAGGTTATAGTTACAAACATGAATATGGATGAAATTGTCCAGGAAGAGTGTATGAGAAAAGAAAGACAAGGATATAAGGATGTTAGAACAGGAAGTAAGGACCTGGTGAAAGAGAGGAGAAAGAAATGGTCAGAATTAGTAGGAGAACAAGAATAGGGCTCTATCGTGGAAGCCGAAGTTTTAAGAAGGAAAATGTGGTCACGTCTGGGAAATGCTTTGTAGCAGTCAAAAAGTGGAAAGACTAATTTTTCAACTTGAAGGTCACTGGGGAGGTTAGCAAGTCTGGATCTATCTTGTATTGGCAGAAAAAAAAAGGAAGAAAAAGTGAAAAATTCAAATTGAGTGTTCCTGAAGTTTCTATTTTAAGAGAAATCATGAAGGAACTATATGTAGGAGAGACAAGAGGTTGGTTTGAAAGGCTATGTGATAGTTTGGGAAAAAGAATATTTGTGCACCCCTTTAAGCATTCTGGTAATAGGTAATAGATAATTGGCGACAGGAACTTGGCAGCTTAGTTGCCACACAATCAAGCTTTAGGAGACAATAAAGTTTCCTAATGAAAGGATCTCCTTGGGTAAATCATCACAAGCCAAGACAAAATCATAAACCTGCTGACTTTGAGCTGCTCAAGGGCAGAAGTACCATCTTATTCATCTATGTATCAAGAGGCTATCACAGGACCTGTCACTTAGTTGATGCTTAAAAAAAGAGACAAATTTAAAGTGACTTGGTTTGGTTTGAAACTAGAACCAGAATTATAATTTTATAGTTCAGTCCACATAGAATAATGTGTCAGATTTAAGAATAGGGAAACTACGTTGAGTTATTAATATTAAGGAGTAGACAATAGATGAAAAGTATTTCTTGATTAAGATTTATTGGCTATATTTAGAATTTTGCTTGTCTTGTTTAGGCTTTTTATTTTATTATGAACTTTGACTTTTACTAATTTTTAGGAGTAGAAACAAAGAAGTAGCCATTTGAGCTAAAGCTTAGTACCTGAGAGGGGAAGGAATTTAATAAACACACACACACATATGCACACAATCTCTCCTTACCACCCCCCCCAAAAAAAAAACCCTTGCCTAGTTTAAGTCTAAAAGTGACAAGCAAGAGATAGCTTAGACTTTCAGGATGAATTTACCTCATAAAAATATGATGATGCTTAAAATTTTTGTTTGTGGAAATGCAGGTATCCTCCTTAAAAAGTTTTAGTCAGTTTTCATATCTAATTAGTTCATTTGTATTTTGAAATTAAAAACCTATTTATACTGACAAATTTATATTCCTACCAGCACTGTGAGAATTTCAGTTGCTACATAGTCTCACCAACAGTTGGTATCACCAACTTTGGTGATTTTCAATTTTAATCATCCTAATAGAGTGTAGTGGTATCATTTTTGTGTTTCAATATACATTTCCCTAATGACCAATGATGTTAAGCATGTATTTATGTGGTCATTTACCATCCATATCTCTTCTTTGAAGTATCTGCTCAAAACTTTTGTATATTTAAAAAATGTTTTTTTTTAATTTGATTTTAAGTGTTCTTTATATATTTCTAATACAAGTCTTTCATGAGAAAGATGATTTAAAAATAATTTCCCCATCTGCGGCTTCTCTTTTGAAGAGAAGAAATTTTAAGTTTTGATGAAATTGACTTCATTATCTTGGTCATTTTATGGATCATGCTTTTAGTGTCATATCTAGGTTAAATGTACACCTATTATATGATCCAGCCAATGCCAGTGCTAGGCATTTATCCAAAAGAAATGAAAGTATATGTCCATTTAAAGACTTGTACATGAATTTAATAGCAAATTTATTTGTAATAACCCAAAACTCAAATACCTCATGTGCCCATTAGCCAGTAAATGGATAAACACATTTTAGTATGTCCATACAGTTGAATACTACTTAGCAATTTAAAGGAAATTACCATTGATAGATAGTACAATATGTATGGATGTCAAAATAATAATGCTGAAAGAAGTCAGACAAAAAAAGGATACTGTATGTTTCCATTTATGCAAAATTCCAGAAAATGCATGCTTATCCATAATGGAAGAAGGACTATCAGTGGTTGCCTGGAGACAAAGGGGTGGGTGGCAAGGGGCATGAGAGACTTTGAGAATGATGGATATCTTCATTATTTTGATTGTTACTTCATTGGTATATTTCTATGTCAAAACTTAAATTGTACACTTTAAATAGGTGCATTTTATTGTAATTATCTACCTTACTAGAACTGTGAGACAGCTTGCAAAAAAAAAAAAATTCCAATCTTTGTTAATTATCCCTTAGAATCTTCTAGAAGAATGCAGCACTAAACAACAAAACCTACATTTTTTAGCCATCCACTTGAAGCTGTTCATATTCATCAGAGTGGATAAAACTCATCATAGATAATAAAGAGAAAAAGAATAACCCATGGTGGTAAAATAATGTCTATGTTCTTAGTAATCAAGAGCAAGCAAACACAAAAGAGTGAAGAAAGATGAATTGTAATTTACTACTTGAAAGAAAAAGTAATTACATGGTTAGTCAAAGAAGTGGTAGATAGGAATGCTTTATAACTAATTTATTAAATAGAAATTAGACTTACAGGTACTGATAATTAGGAAAATGCAGGAGAAAATACAAATATTTATGATATGGAATTCAGTTTCATAAAGAGTTCACTTAGCACTAGCTTAATAAGGAAGACATAGAGGCAGAGTGGAGTGGAATGAGAAATGGATCATTAACTATAACAAAGTGCTTATAATGTACAGAGATTAATGATGACAATGACAATGTCACTGGTGATAAATGCAAAAAGCAATTGCATTTTTTAATATTCCTTTTTTTCAAGTTCTTCCTAATTGCCCTTCTCTAGGCTGAATTTGTATGTTTTTCTATTTTTAAATTTTTCTTGTGTATGTCAGGGACCTTACTACATAACTATAATTACAAAATATTCCTTAAAAGTCATAAAGAACATAGAGAAGACACTATAAAAGCAGTGATTTTATTTCAGTATTTGCATGATTTCTGCAAAGTTTTCAAAGTATATTCATAAAATATACTCAAACAACTTACTTTCCAATATTGATTTAGCCATCTCAGTGCTCTAGAGATATTATGAATTATCGATAGGCTTTCTAAATTCTGTACGGGTTTTACATAAATTAAGACATCAATAAGTAAATAGAAACTGAAAAATGTAATAGAAGTTATAAAAAATGAAATATTGTATCTAATGTCAAATTACAATGGTTTTTTAAACTAACTAACACTTTTCATCTTATCATAAAATTACCAATTTAGAGAATTTGAAAAAATAAAAAGACACAAATAGAAAATATTACATACAATTACACCATTTAAAGTTAACCACTCTTAACATTTTCATATATTTCCTTCTAGCCTTTTTTCCTTACTCATGATGTATAGGAATACTAATAAAATATGTACATAAAAAACATTGTTTATATTTCATTCTATATATATATACTTGTACACTTTTTTTGATTGATACTATATCAAGTAGGGACCTATTTCTCTTGTAAATATAAACTGGCACACTTACCTTGGAAGCAAATTTTGTCAGGAGCTTTAATATACTCATATTTGTCTATTTATAAGAATTCCTCTAAAATAATGGTGCTCATAACTATTTGAGTTATTCACAGCATTACATAAATAAATGAAAAGCAAAACTAAAATAACACTAATAAGATATTAGCTCATTAATTATTTTATTCATCCAAGATACCACTGTGAAATTATGGAAATTGTTTTAAAAAATAGTTAATACTCTAAGAAAATATTAGTATAAACAGATTAATACAATTCACTAATTTTTAAATATAAATATAAATCTTACATATAAATGAAACAAGATGTAATTTAAATAGATGCACCATATGATCGGTGTGTACATGTGTATGTACCTGTATAATCTTGCTAATCATGTAATCTGTGTAATCTTGGCTTTCAGAATTGAAATTGCACACACTGGAGCAATATTAGAGCAGGTTTTCCTAAAAGCACTGATACTACCATACAAAACCTGCTCTGTCTACCTTCAGAAATGTTATACGAGAGAGACAAAGTTCTAGCTGGCTATCCTGTCTGTCTCTACCATAGTACTTTCTAAGTATAGAAATTGCAGGTGATGCTTATTTTATTTTTTTATCTTCTAAATTTTGTGTATAACTTTTCATAAGCAGAAAAAGAATAAAGATTCTAAAGCTATATAAGAATTTCCTCATGCCATTAAAATCATTGAAAACATGATTTTTATGGTTGTATTACATCCTATTATACTGTAATATTGTTTTATAAATTCTCTAGTATTGTCATTCAAAAACTTTATTTTTGTTATTGTTGCTGTATTTTAAATACTATTGTCAAGAGCATAAATGTGGGTAAAACATTGTCTTGGATTATTTAATTACTCCTAAAATTTTTGGGAAGGAGCTCTGACTCCCAACCCTCACCTGGGAGATTAGAGCATAGTTTTAATGAAGAAAGTCCTAAAAATATTTAGCTATATTTATGCCCCTGACCACAACTCTAGCTTGGTCATTTGGATGAGCGGGGGTTGAGGAGGCACAAATTCATGTGATTTGCTGATGGAGAGTCAGCTCTGTCATATCTGTAATGATGCCATTCTTTATTGGCTTAGAAACTCTATTTAAGCCTTTGGGGAAAAGAATTCTGGTACAGTCTTGTGTTTCTTTGGAAGCCTATAGCTAACAGAATTGCTAGCAAGGAAATTTATACTTAGAAAGGTCACACAAATGAACAAACCTTGCGGTTATTTCAAATAGTTTAATTAAATGTGATTTTCTCCTTATAGATTTGAAGAACTTAGTGCCATTTTATTGTGCTACTTTCAAATATTTCACCAACTATGTGGTGAAGTTGTATCAGAAAAAGCTACCATTAGATTATATTTGTCACAGTAAAGAGCAAATTGCCCTTGATAAAGGAACCTTAATTTTTTGTATGATATTTTGGTGTTTATTTAATAATTCCAAATGAGTTTGTTGACCTCAGTGTTACTCTTTGGGATATAATGGGAAAATGTGAATTAACAAGTTTCAATTATAGAAAAAAAAACAGGCAATGATTTCTTTTATGGGTTCTTCTCATTCATAGAATTATAACATACATATTTAAAATATGTTTAATGCTTAATTGCTGTGTCCCTAAAATTAATGGTATATAGATTGTGGTAGAGATTATAGTTGCTTTCAATATGTATTCTTTACTGAAATATTCAGGTTGGGCTGGTCACCTTGCCACTCATCCAAAAGATAATATTCATCATTCTTCCTTGTAATTAGGCATGGTCATGGGGTTTCAAGTTGGCAAATGAGATTTAAGCAGAACTAAGTGTGTTTGTGACTGTGTCTTCTAACAAGTCCCTTTTATTTATTTTTATTTAAATTCAATTAGCCAACATATAGGACATCAGTTTCAGATGTAGTGTTCAATAATTCATCAGTTGTGTGTAACACCCAGTGCTCATCGTATCACATGCCCTCCTTAATGTCCATCACCCATGTATCCCATCCCCTTGTTACCCCATCCACCCACCCACCTCCCCTCCAGCAACCCTCAGTTTGTTTCCCAGAGTTAAGAGTCTCTCATGGTTTGTCTCCCTCTCTCATTTCTTTTCATTCAGTTTTCCCTCCCTTCCCTTATGATCCTCTGCACTGTTTCTTATATTCCACATATGAGTGGAACCATACTAACAAGTTCCTTTAAAACACAGGGGAATAGCTTTTTATGTCTTTTCCTCTGTTCACTTGGTTAAGATGAATGTGATAGCTATAGGTCTAGCCACTTTGGTTCTGAACTTGAGAATAGACATTGTATGCAGTACAGCAAAAACCAAAAGCTTGAATCCATGCTACCATGTCACCACCATACAAATCTTGTTCTGTCTACTCTTAGGTTTATTACTGGACAGAGCAATAAACTTCTGTATTAAGCTACTAACATTCCAAGTCCTTGTTATCAGAACTAAGTCCTTATTTTGCACAGATTTGGCATAAGCCTTCCTCTTTGTATATTATGAACATTTTCAGACATTATATCACTAGATGTATATAAAATTATCAATAGTGTATTTTATTCCATTATATATCACAGGCAGAAGAATAAAGATAATATGAACTAAAGAGATCTTGAGACATTAAAAATACTGCTTTGTGTCTGATGGTGCATTCTTAAATGATATGCACTGGGAAAATCACTGTGTCCATAACCTCATCAATATGAAAATTAAGCAACGGTTATCAAATAGCCCCTCAAATACAGTACCATCGTGAATATATTTGATTTTGTCTACTAGCCATTAGGTTGTCCCTGCTTGTGGGAGATTTGAATTCTCTTCTAGTCGTTGTTATTCAGACAGATGCTAAAAAGCAACTCCTGGAGCAAATGCCGTAAAGGAGCATCACAGCTTGAATATCTAATTTAGTGTTACATTATTTTTGCATGTAGCTTTTAAAATCTATCCGTTTATGTAACAGACACATCTGAACATGGCCTAAAAATGATAATTTCAGTTTTTAAATTATTACCAAATTGTGTATGAAACATAACACCTGCTTTATTCTAGGGTTCACTTATTCTAAAATGGAACCTATGTCAGAATAGCTGTATCAAAATATCTGATTTAAATTAGTCTTGAGAAAATATACTTATTTGGAACTTTACAGGTACTGTTCCTATAATACTTCACTTACAAAATACAGTGCAACTTGATTTTCTTTGGTACTGGACTGCGGTAGCCCATTGCATACTTTCTTCCCACTAACAGAATCCCCTTTACCTATGAGGAACCTACTCCATGGGGACTGATGTGGGCCCAAGCTGAAAATGTCCAAACTTGTCTTGGTCTGTATGACTGGTTCATGCTAAGAGCATGTGACTCAATCTGGGAAAATTAGAATTCTCAGTAAGACTTTTTTGCTCTTGAGAAATTTGCTCCCTTTTCTTTAAGGATTGCAAGCTCTAAGGCAATATAAACTGGGAGCTTCCAGTGTCTGTTTTGCCCAGCATGAGGAGAAAGCTGGTCTGAAGGCAAAGCCAAGGCAGAGCCAAACAGGAGGAGAGAGAACAAGGAGTTAAAATGTCATTTGAGTGCCTGGATCTATATATATATATATCCAAACTTTATATGTTTTACTTAGGTTGGTTTGGCTTGACTTCCTTTCACTTGCAATGGAGAGAGTCCTGATTATAATAAAGCTGTTTTCTTATAGAGAAATCATTAGACAAAGAAGATAGGAAGTGAAGTGGCAGAAGGTGGAGTATACCTAGTGGATTGATTTGCAGTTTTGTAGTTGAATCTACTGAGACTCCTGTATCTTTGTCTCTTGGGACCTACTCAGCCTTTCACTTCGTTGGCTCTTTGTTAAGCATCATAGAAATAAACAGACCCACCAGAATGCTGTGGAACCAAGCTTTTAACTTCATGAAATGCTATGATTCTTTCCAACTAAACAATTTGAAGAGGGCTCGTTCATGATAGTTGACTGGGTTAACTGGTTTTACTACAGCCAGTGAGTAGTGAGGGCACCGATAGTGAACATTAGTTCCATTGGACTGGCATCCCTTCATCCCTTTTTCTAGTAAATTATCTCATTTCTTCCTTTCCCTGCTGGTTCAGGTGGGGAGGCCAATTCAGTACTCCATTGCCCTGGTCAGGGATGGGAATATACTTAAGACTTGGCCCATCATACTGTTTCATTGTCCTGGACACAGCAATTTGTCCAAGGCTGGACATGTTTAATCTAAACTGGGCCAATCAATGTTTTCTATATATAGATGCCGGAGGAGACATTTCCTTCACTTTGGAGTTACTGAGACCAGTATAGTTTTCTAAAGCTCTTTGTAACCATACTTCCACATTTCACATTTCTGGCCCTCCCTATTAACTTTACTACTCCCAAATGGAGAATGCTGGTCTGCAAGAGAATGAAACTAGCATACATAGAGTAGCAGAGCTGAGAACTGAAAGAAATGCTGACTGCATCATGAGTCAACACGGTCAGCATACACATATGCTTCATAATTACGAGTACTAATACATACATGAATAATACATGAGTTTTTAAAAAGTTGCTGTGCCTTGGGTTTCTGTCTTCTCTAATAATGTGCATTTGTGAGTTCAGTACTTGAATAGTTAAAGTATTAGACCATAACAGTCTTAGAAGCATCAGCATAGCAGTGAGTGTGGCTGTATCCATGTGCGAACACATTTTTGCTTGTGTAAGTCTAGTAAAAGCTGGATATCTCTGACAAATTAGGAAGGGAACACTAATCTTTCTAAACTCTATATTCTAAACTGAGTTATGGGAACTCTTTCACCTTATCATAATTGCTTAAAAATATTAGTCTCTGTAAGTAGTTACTGACTTGAACCCCAAGGGGGAAAAAGTTTGAAAATGCTGTAGGCTTCTTGATGTGATAATATGAGCTAAACAAGCCAGAACATTTGCAAAGAGCTATGAATTTGCTAATGTTTCTTTTTGTTGGTTAATTTTAAGGTCAGAGGCTTTGGTTATATTTTAATGAATACTTAAAATGATGTTGGAATAGCAATGAAAATGTTACGTGAGGGGAAATAGAATGCTAATAATACCAATGCCACTATTTTAAACTGGATTACAGTGGGAAAAAAAACCCTGGGTGCAAAAAAAAAAAAAAAAGTCATGAACTAAATGGTAGGACAGAGGAAACTGACAACACGCTATCATGAGACACTGGTCATATTTACAGATACTCTGGTTTCTTACTTTGCAACTGTGAAATGCTGAATTCTCAAGTGCAGTATGTAAGAGAGAGGAAGGGGCCAGAGTCATGCCAGCTAAAATGAAATGCTATATGTTATAACTTAGTCAAGAGTAATATCCCATCATGCTTTCCATATAAAATTGTTTAGAAGCACGTCACAGGTTTCACCTACACTCAGGGAAGAGATTATTCAGTGGTGTTACCCACTGGTATCACTTAGAGTGTTTCCATGGGGTGGTAGCTACTTCCTGTTGCTGTTGCTTTTAAAACACTGTAGGCTTCTTTAACACTTAGTTAACAATTTTTACCTTCTTTTTTTTAAGATTTTATTTATTTATTTGAGAGAGAGCATGAGTGGGGGAGAGGGGTAGAGGGAGAGGGAGAAGCAGACTCTCTGTTGAGCAGGGAGCCCGACATGGTGCTTGATCCCAGGCTTGATCATGACCTGAGCAAAGGCAGATGCTTAACCAACTGAGCCACCCAGTCACCCCCGATTTTTACCTTCATAATAGTTTTTTTGTATTAAGTTTTATGTGTTGAAATTCCTGGTGTGGTTTCTGTCTCATGACAAGACCCTGGATGAGATAGACTCTATCTTTGGCATGTCCCCAGTGTTGCCTACTACCCTAGTAGGCCACTCACAAAGCTGAGCTGCTTCTACCACTGAGGACCTAAAACCCTGGACCTTGCCCTGAGGAAGAAGTTGAATTTTTCACTGATGGATTCAGAATTATAGGATAGAAGACACACTTTGTTCTCGATGTTTACCTGGTGTAATATTATGAGCTAATTTCTGGTAACTGGGCTATCCTTGAGCAGGCCTCCATTTTCCTCATTGGAGGTCAAGCAGGACCAAGTTAGTTTGGGGTTCTGGAGGGCAGATGCCTTTTCAATGTGATAAATTAGTTAGCTATTAAACTAAATGTTTCTTGACCTTCAAAATGAGAACATTAGGATGGTCCTTTAACATATTTATTTGCCTTTCTGTGAAGGTAGTCAAGGTCTGCTGGATTTGTGATGTGCTAAATGAATGTTTAGCTGAGGTGCTCAGGGGTTTTATTGGTAAGGTTAGCAACAAAAATGAAGGCGTGAGGTTATGGGAGGACAACATGACATCCATTAAATTAAATACCTATTAAATTTTCTGAATGGAGGAAAAGGATTTCTTAAAAGCCAAGTGGGAATGAGGCTTCCAAAAAAGTGAAACAAACTGACACTTAGTTTAAGCAAGTTTTCTTCCTATTGAAAAGATTTCTTTGACGCTACTTCTGAAAGTGTTTTGTGGCAATTGCAAACAGCTTGTAGATGTTGATGAAAATAAAACTAAGATGAAGAAAAGGGAAATAACTAGTCTATTTCAGATACTAGAAGCTGATATCATCATTTCTTTTTACTACTTGCTTTGGTTTTGCCAAAGTGGTATACATCAATCCTGCTTTGCAGTTTCCCATTATGCCTACCATACAGACTTTCAAAAGCAAAGTCTTATGAGGTTAATTAAAGAATAAAGCAGTCAAATGCATCAAAAGAAGCCTAAAAACACCATTCAAATGTACTTGGTTTTTGAAGAAAATGTATGTTTTAAGATGGTAAAATGATTATAAACCATATTCAGCAACAGAACCATGTTAACTCCAGTCTGAGTTCAAGGGTAGGAGGAGACTGAAGTCCCAGCTTGGAAATGGGCTAACCTTTGGAATTCAGATGTATTAGATATACCTGGTAGATATGTGGGGTTAGTTACAAGTTGACAGAAACCAGATTGCTGCAATATTAGGAAAAGTTTACTGTATTCCAAGGAGAAATCTGGCCTGGGGTGCTGGACTCAGCAGTGGGGCTCAAGTTTGTAGCTATTTTGGTATATAACATGGCAGCTAATGTTGAACCCTTACTCACCTAGATGTCTTGTTGGCTAGTGTGTACTCTTGAAAAGGATGGCACATATGAATTAAAGAGCTGTCTCTCTAAATTCTCTTTTGGGCCCAAGTTACCTTTTGGATTATCGCATTCTCCCCCCGCCCCACAACCCCCCTTGTTTTGCATAAGAGATATGTCTGCAGACTATGAAGTTAAGGAGAATAAAAGGAAGGATCAACAGTTTTCTAGTTAGTCTGGTTTTAAGGTAGTGTTGGTATCCTGGCCAGTGGAAGCAGAGTTCTGGATTAAGGAGCACTGAAGTGGCACGGGAGTTAGACTGTAGGCTTGGATGCCAAATTAACAATCTATAAGAATTACTCATTATAGACACTTACATGAAATTCCCCTTGGTTATTTCCACTAATGCTTGGAAGAGGGAGACTACACAAAGAATTGGGCTTCCTATTTGAGTGTGGGGGCTCAGAGCATTAGACTGAGGTCTCTGATAACTAAATCTTTAGAATTATAAAAATAAATTTTCTACTAGAAATATTACTTATTTCATAGATTCAGGAAGAACTGTCAATATGACTTCATTTATATCTAACACTTGGTGAAATCTGGAGGGTCTTGGTTAAATTGCCCAAAAATAAATCAATTACAAGTCAAATCCTGGGAAATGTCTCAATTTCTACCAAAATACTGGAAATGTCTCTCTCAATCACATAGGATTATCTGATATGGAAAATTTAATATAAAAATGAAAATAAATATCCTGGTTTAAAAAATCTTTAATTCAGTGAGAAAAGAAAAGGATATTTAATCAATGGCATGGAAAAGCAGGCCAGAAGAAATTAAAATAAAATGAAACTCCATTTCACAATGTCTACAAAAATAAATCCAGGTGAAATAAAGGTGGAATATAAGAATTTTTAAAAACTTGTACAATAAATTTCTAGAGCCCTGCAAGTATAAAGGGGGAAAAAAAAGTCTGAATCAACACTAACAATTTAGATGCTGTAAAAGTAAAGACAATCAGATAAAACTATGATTTTTATAAAAACAAAAATTTGACAAATTATACTCTAAGGAAAGTTAAAGGATAGGAGAGATCCAGAAAAGAGTTGTTTGTAATGCCAGATGAAGGGTTATTATTTAATATATAGAACGCTCTTACAAATTGACAATAAAGACAACCCATATAAGTGGAAAGTGTATGAATAAACAATGCAAACAGCAGCATGTCCAAATAGCCAAAGGAACTATGGAGAGTCTCAAATTCTCTAAAATATAGGTTAAAGTCACAATGAGATATTTATGTCCATCAAACTGCACAAAATTTCAAATATTATAGAGGTTATATGGGAAATAGGCATCCTCTTATATTGCTGTTGGAAATATGAAGTGTTTTCATATTTTTGGAAGACAGGCAACATATATTAAAATTTAAAAATGCATGTCATTAGGGGTGCGTGGGGTAGCTAAGTCAGTTAAGTGTCTGACTCTTGTTTTTGGCCCAGGTCATGATCTCAGGGTTGTGAGATCAAGCCCCATGTCAGGCTCCATGGCCTCCAGCAGCGTAGAGTCTGCTTGGGATTCTCTCTCTCCTTCTGTTCCTCTCACTGTTTACATACTCTCTCTCTAAAGTAAATAAAATAAATAAAAAATCTTTAAAAAGAGTGCATGTCATTCAAACCATTTCCACAGCTGGAAATCTACACATAAAAATAAACACACCACATTTCAAGGACATCTGCAAAAGGATATTATTCCAGCATTGAATTGGAAACAAAGTGCTATCCAGAAGGGAAAGGCTGAATGTATCTTCAATAGCCATACAAGAGAATATTGAAAAGAATACATTTGAATTGTATCAATCATTCCATGATTCATAGTCTACATAGGATTATGACTATGGAGAGAAATACAGAAGAATTAGATCTTGGAGTGAGCAAGATGTGGGGTGTTGGCTCTTGTGGGGTTAAAACTGATAAAAACTGAACACATGCGGTAATTTTTCTTATACAAAATATTAATATTCATGTAAATGCATGTGCATATATATCCATACAAACATGTATGACAGAATGGTCACCAACATGTGTAAGTAACCAGCATCGCTCAGATTGGTGGGAGACCTAGTGACTTTTGATTTCGTTTTTATGTTTGTATGTACTATTTGAATTATTTACAGTAGGCCTGTATTATTCGTATAAACCCTATTTTCACTGTATGAATAAAGGAAAGAATGATCTGTTTAGTTTTGTGAGTAGTATTTATCATACTTTAATTGGTCATAGAAAATCGACATATAATACTCATAGAAGTGGCTATTTTTTACTTATACTGCATTTTTCAGTGATGGTGATTTGATTTTTATACTGCAGGGGTCTTCATGCACACTTAAGGAAGAAATGACAGTTTAAAGAGAAACTGAGAAAAGTGCTTATTTTAAGTAGATATTGCATTATTTCTAAAAGTAATTGGAACTTTAGCTTTCTTAATGATACTGTGAAAATCAGAAATTTTGGACTTTGTGTTCTTTTCCTGACATTAGTCTTAGAAATACAGATTACAAGTTTATTTAATAGAAAACTTACAAAATCCAAAACACTAGGTTTGCCACCACTTTTGTTAGTAAAGATAAAAACCTAAGATTGGAAGACATTTGTGTTCTGGTGATCACAGAAGTATGATGTTCAGAGTTGGTATCACATAGGCTTTTTAAGACTAAACCAGGTGTATTAATTAGTCTGGGTTCCCCAGAGAAACAGAATCAGTGGGAGGTTACATTTATACATATGGATTTATTTATTTTTTTTAAAGATTTTATTTATTTATTTGACAGAGAGAGACACAGCGAGAGAGGGAACACAAGCAGGGGGAGTGGGAGAGGGAGAAGCAGGCTTCCCGCTGAGCAGGGAGCCTGATGCGGGGCTCGATCCCAGGATCCTGGGATCATGACCTGAGCTGAAAGCAGATGCTCAACAACTGAGCCACTCAGGTGCCCCTATGGATTCATTTTAAGGCTCACACAGTTATGGAAGCTAAATCCCAAGAACTGCAGTCAGCAAGCTGGAGACTCAGCAGTGCTAATGCTGTAAGTTCCAGTCTGAGTTCAAGGGTAGGAGGAGACTGAAGTCCCAGGTTGGAAATGGGCAGAGCTAGCACATTCTTCCTTAATCAGCCATTTTTGTTGTATTTAGGCCTCCAACAGATCAGATAAGGCCCATCCGTATTGGGGAGGCAATCAGCTTTCATCAGTCTACTAATCCAAATGTTAATTTCCCAGAAAAAACACCCTCACAGACACAATACAAAATAATTTTTAACCAATATCTAGGTACCTTGTGGTCCAGTCAAGATGAAGAATAAAATTAGCCATCATACCAGGCTTACTCTGGGCTTTGGCTTTAGACTGCTTCCGTTTAAATCTTGATCCCACTGATTTACTGTGTGATGTACATAAGTTACTTATATTTTTATTTTTCAGTTTACTCATCTGTAAAATGTGGGAATGAAATAGATAGTTCATGTAGTTCTTAGAACATTGCTTGGCTTTTGCTAGGCCCTTAATATATGCTAGCTGTTACGGTTATTACTATTACAATGATTGTTACCATTGTCATTTATAAAACGCTTACTCTGTGTTTATTGCCAGGTAAGCAGAAGAAACAAGGCTTGGAAATGTGGTTTAATCGCTAATTTATAAACTCTATTTTTCCCCCAAGTTTTTATTTAAATTTTAGTTAACATACTGTGTAATATTAATTTCAGGTGTAGAATTTAGTGATTGAATACTTCCATACAATGCCAGGTGCTCATCCCAAGTGCCTCCTTAATCCCCATCACCTATTTAACCCATTCCCTCACTCACGTCCCCTCTGGTAACCATTAGTTCTCTATAGTTAAGAGTCTGTATTTTGGTTTTCCTCTCTTTTATCCCCCCCTATGTTCTAAACTGCATTTTAAATAACCTATGTTTCTCTACCTACACGATGAAATATATTTTATCAAATTGAAATTGCTTACTTACATTGTGAAATGAGCCCATTATTTTTGTGTTGCTTAACCCTACCATCATAAATAGTATAAAAAATCTTGCTGGTTAGAAAAACTCAGATTGACTGGGTTTAGTTTTCTTCCTGCAGAATGGAAAAGTACAATTAAAAAGAGCACACATCCAAATTATTCAAATCCTAATTATGATAGGAAGGGAGTACAAGACAGCAGATGGAGTCAGAAGAAATTCAATTATTTGGCTGAATTATTGTCACTATAATAAAATACTCAAGTACTGTTGATTTAATATCATGATGTTCCATGTTGAGGGTATAAACATGCCCATGATTTCAATTACAACTTTAAAATAGGTAGCAATAATGAAGGGAGGCTCTGAAGTCAGATCACATGGGTTCAAATTTTGGTGTCTCTCAACAGCCAGCTAGTAATATTAGGTAAATTATTAACTTCTCTAATCCTTCCTTTCTAATTTGTAAAGTGAGAATAATACTTTCCTCATATGTTGTAAGATTTAAGTACAATAATCCATGTTAAGTACTTTGGACAGTGACTATAACATGGTAAAACACTCAAATGTCTTCTTTTATTTCTATTATAATGATGTTACTGTTGTTATTCTTCTAATCTCATATTCTTTCAGATTTGGGTATGTAACTGCCTCCTGAATATATCAACTTTAATGCCCTGTAGGTTTTACAAATTTAATGTGTCTAAAAGTAAACATATTCTTTCCTAATCTTTTCCTCATTTTTCCCCCTTACCTCAACAGATGACCTACTCCTGGTTTGTTGACAAACCAGAAACCCAGACATCATCCTGTATCCCCTTTTACAATCACCAGCTAGTTCCCAAACAAGTACACTCTTCTCCTCTTACAGTCTTTTTAAATCTTTTGCCAATCCTCTCCCAAAGCCATCACCTTGATCTCGTCCAAAGGTCTAACGTCCAGGCCTGGCTCTAGTCTGAACCTCTCTGAACTCCCTTCACAGCCCCTCCAAAGTATTGTCACACTAAATCTGAAATGGCTAGACACAGAGTTCAGGATTAGATTCAAACTCAGAATAGACACCTAGTCTTTTATTTGGTATCTCTTCTCCTGACCCTGCCTGTAGTGCAGCCACAGGGGAGGCCTGGAAGATCTTTGAATGTGTGGTGTTAGGTTTCATTCTTCCCTGCCTAATTACCATCTACTTTCCTTTAAAGCTCACGTCAAGCCTTGATCTCTCTGGGAAGCCTTTTCAAATCTCCTATATGATTTTCAGTTTCTCCTATCTGCCTATTCGTAGTGTCTTGTGAAAACTTTTATCAGAGAACTTGTGGCGCAGATTGTGATAGCCAGTTAGAGGACAGGGACTGTGACTTTTATGATCTTGTGTCTGGAACATGGTTAGTGCTAAAAAATCTTCTTGCCTCGCATGAAGAGAAAGCAACTGTGACCTTGGAGTTTTTATCTGGAAGGGTAGAGAATCAATATCCTGTGTCCCATTCCCAACTTCCTACCTTACAGAGTCTAGTTCTACCTTACTTATTGATAGGAAAGAATTGACACTTTGACCTTATTTTGACCCTGAACACTACTTAAAAATTTGCAAACTCATGAAGCTTCAAGAGAAACCTGAAACCTTAAACCTTAAAGAGAAGCTTAAGGGAGAAAATTTCAAAGCATTTTTGTGTTCATAAGGGTGGGTATACTGGGGAGATGGCTCTTGTATATAAGATCCATTTATACCTTTTTGTTCATGGATTATAACTGCTATAAAAGGAATATAGATTGCTCTATTAACATAACTCCAAAATAATACAGTATTTTTATAAAATGACCTCTTTAGACTAGATTTCAGTAATGTGCACATTATGAGAGAAAAAGAGGTGGGGTTTCTTTTGGAAATTTTACTCTACTCTAGATGTTATAAATTTATATAAACTAAAGGATAAATCCAAACCTGGATTGGCACCCAAGTTTACTGTCTGTCCTCATTATTGATTTGGGAATGTATATAATCAGACTTGCCTTCTATAACTGTGGGCCCCTACATTTTTTTATATTACTTACCTTTACAAAGATAGTTTACCTCCCAAAGAGCTGATTTCTTGGCTTGAAGAATAAAGATCTTCTTAACCTAAACAGTTGTCACCTTTTTCACCAAATGATAATATATTTTTGCACAGGAATCCTAGGATAGGATTCCAGGGCAAGGGAAGTCATGATGATTGAGGCATAACACAACCCAAGTGCTGTTTTCTCCATTCTTCTTTGGGTTAGACATCTCTCTGGTTATTTATCAGGGTCCTTTGGAAGTTAATAGTCTTTCTCTGAAGGTGATTTTCTTTACCCCCCCTTCTCATGTCATTAAGCTTGAAATCTGCCCTGGGATTAGATTAAAACTAGGTTTCCCTTCAAGCATGGAGAACAAAGTATGTTGGTAAATTCTGCCTTCCATTATTCCATGAAAGTAGAATAATATCCACATCATTTGTTGAGTTTCTTATAAATTTAGGTCTTATTTGTTAGATACAGAATATATCCATGGTAATCTTTGTGGAAAAGCTACTGGAAGATGCTTTTTGTCATTTCAGTGTGTAGTCAAAGTTTGATGACAAAACTGCGTTCAGGATTTAAAAGATGCTCTTTCTAAACAGAATAGGAGTGTATGGAATTATTTGGCAGGAAAACCAAAAGAGAACTACCGAAGCTGCTGCTGCTGCTGCTGATAATAATAATAATAATAATAATAATAATAATAATAATAATAAAAAAAACCCTTAGTTGAAGCTTGAAAACTGAACTACAAATTGAAGGTAAAATTCTGCCATAAAAGAGAATGGGGAGTGGGGAGGAAAGCCAAATATCTACAGAGTGATTATTAGAGGTGGTTCTAAAGGACAAAACGCAAGGACATCAAACACTTGGAGCTCTTACTTCACAAAGAAGAGATAAAGTAATTGCTTTGTTACTGTTAACTATTTGGCTCAAATATTTTATGGAGATCATCAGTTATTAAAATATTTAATATTAAAATATTAAAATATAAGATACTTTGATTTATTATTTCAAAAGTTCTTTTTTTCTCCTGAACAAATATTTTAAAATTATTTTCATTTGTTTTGATTTTGGCCTTCTATGAAAATTCAGTCAACAATTTAGTAACGTAGTGGTAACTTTTCTTTACCTTGCCGAAACAGTTGCTTATTCTTTATTTGTTCCTACTTAAGGTTTTGTGCCTTAAAGAATAAGGCTTATGTTCACTTTTGGTATCCCCTTCAGGTGGAGGTCACTGTATTGCTAGCCTCACCACACTCTTCTCCCCCTGTGATTCACCCTATCCTGGGAAGGGAGAATGACTTACCTGATTGGTAAAGTAAAGAAGAATAAACTGGGCATGCATAGCCCAGCTCTCCTATTCTTTGCCTCAGGAGCAAGGTCCTTAGAGGATGCAAATTTTCTCCTCCAGCAATGGTACCTGCTGGCATGACTGATGGCCAGCAAGGTAGTTGATGGCAGTGGGGGTGTAAATCTTCCCATATCTATGGATAACAGGCCTAAAGTCACATTCTCTATCAGTAATAAAGAAGATAAGGAGTGCCGATTGAGGCCAAGTTTTTGTTTTTGTTTCTCCTCTCCTCAATTCGTTCAGAACCTCTATGGAATGCTCTTTGTTGGGTCTTCTAGTGGATGCTAACATTTCGTGTGTGGACCAGGAGTATAGAGAAAAAAAAAAAAAACAAAAAACCTGAAGAGTGGCATTTCTTGAGCCAAATATGCAGATGAAGACTCTTGGCTTGAGGTTTGAGGCTTTTTGGGCTTCAGCGTGGGGACAGGGCATTTTTACATTGGTGGTTTGTAGAAGCTTCTGTTAGGTCCTTGGATAGAAATTGTTCATTGACTTTTATCTGCTGTAGCCTGCACAAAGCTTTAATCCAGCGGCAATGACAGCTTGTCCTGTGTGGGGTTAACTGCACCTTCTGGTGGCATGGTCCGTCTGTGGTGGGTGGGCTGTTTTTATATTGTTAGGCAGGCAATGTAAAGGCAGTGAGGGAGCCAATGAATGACCTCCTCATGGAAAAAAGGAGAGGCTGTGAAAGTAACAGGGAGAGGCACAGAGGCCTAAGAAAGAAGATAGTGAGGTAAGGAGGCAGCAGACAACCTCAGGGTGGGCCCTACTAAGATTGATTGCACTGTAGCGGCTTTTCCAGAGCAGAAGTTTGATTATAGGAAAGGTGATTTTTATAGGCTTTTGAGGCATTGGTGAACTGGAAAATATTTTTGTTTTTAAACAGCAAAAAATTGAGTTGGTAGTCTGATACAAAATATTGAAAAGATTATTGGTTAAAATTGTTATTGTCAGGCCTGTATGCAACACTTGGCTCCACTATCCTAAATTCCATTCAGCATTCAGAGCCTAGAAGGTGTCTGTACAGCAGCTGGGGCTAAACTTGGATTCATGTGGTTTGTACATAAGTGTTTTTCCCCCACCATATGGTCTCAAGTTGGCATTAGATTAATAATATATGTGGAGAAAATCTTCCCTAGGAGGCAAAAATAATTCTTATACCTAGGCCATTGTGTAGCAAGAAGTGGCTAAAATAGCTGTTGTGGCTCAGAACTGAAGGTCAGTTCAGGAGAGAGTATGGTAACTGTGTAGAGCTTACAGTCATGTCTTACTCAATGTCAGGAAACAGAGGACTCAAAGGAGAAGGGGACATGAAGAGGTTAGGCAGGAATTGTAAATGCATGATGCCCAAATCAAGTTCTTCCAGGGAAATTTAACCCAATTGAGTTTAGTAGTCTTAGATTATGGGATTTAAATCAAAGAATTTTTTTCTGAATTTCTGTCATTCTCGGCAACATTAAGAAATCTGGAAATTTACCTTGCCTTCTCTTGATCTTGAGAAAGCACAGGCCGTCATAATAATGATATCTATGGATGCAGATTCTCTCTCTCTCTTTTCTTTTTAAGATTTTATTTGAGATAACGAGAGTACACACCCATGCATGAGAGAGCACAAATGGGGGAGAAGAGCAGAGGGAGAGGGAGAAGCAGGCTCTCTACTGAGCGGGGAACCCTATGCTGGACTTGATCCCAGGACCCTGGGATCATGACATGAGCTGAAGGCAGACACTTAACGACTGAGCCACCCAAGTGCTATGCCCAGATTCTCTTTATGCAGTTGGGGAAATTCCTTTTTTCCAAGTTTACAGAGATTTCTTTTTTTAAAAAATCATGAATGAATGTTGAATTTTGTCAAAGACTTTTTTTTTATTATTATTATTTATTTGAGACAGAGAGAATGAGAGAGACAGAGAGCACATGAGAGGGGGGAGGGTCAGAGGGAGAAGCAGGCTCCCTGCCAAGCAGGGAGCCCGATGCGCAACTCGATCCAGGGACTCCAGGATGATGACCTGAGCCGAAGGCAGTCACCTAACCAACTGAGCCACCCAGGTGCCCCTTGTCAAAGACTTTTTCTGCGCTGTTCATATAGTTTTTCTTCTTTAGTCTGTTCATGTAGTGAATTATACTGATGGACCAACCTTGCATTCCTGGGATTAACTGCACTTGGTGTATGCATTATCCTTTTAATGTGCTATTTTGATAGGGATTTTTTGTGTGTTCTTGTTCATGGGCAATATTCATGAGAAATCATTTTTTTATAATGTCTGTTTTTGACATTGAAATAAAATGGTTTTGGAAGTAGTCACTCTCCAATTTTCTGGAAGAGTTTTTTTAGAATTAGTATTATTTCTTCATTAAAAGTTTCATAGACTCCATAAACTAAGCCATCTTGCTCTGGAGTATTCTTTGAAGGAAAGTTTCTTAACTACAAATTCTATTTCCTTAATAAATATAGGGCTGGCTATTTAACTTAACTATTTCTTTATGGGTAAGTTTTAGTAGTTTTTGCCTTTTATTGATTTTTGTCATTTTATAAAGTTTGTCAAATGTATTGGCATAAAATTGTGAAAATATTCTCATTCTTTTAATATTTGTAGAGTCCCTAGTGATGTCATGTCTTCTTCATTCCTGATATTGGTATTGTGCTTTTTTTTTTTTTTAATCCCTGATCATTATGGTGAAAGGTCTGTCAATTACATTGATCTTACCAAAGAACTAGCTTTTGGGCCCCTTGATTTTCTCTGTTGTTTTTCTTTTCTCATTTCAGTGTATTCCTAGTCTTTATTTCCTTCCTTCTGCATGTTAAATTCAATTTGCTATTTTCTAGTTTATTAAGGTAGAAACAGATTATTGATGTGAAACTTCTGTTTTTCCAATACCATCATTTAAAAGTTTAAATTTTCTGAGTACTTCTTTACTGCATTCTGCAAACATTGATATATTATGTTTCATTTTAATTCAGGTCAAAACTTTCTAATTTATCTTATAATTTACTATTAGATCCATGGGTTGTTTCAAATCGAATTGCTCAATTTTCAAATATTGGGGTGTTTCCCAGTCATCTTTCTGTTACAATTTCTAGCTTAATTCTATTACGGTCAGAGAACATATTTTGTATAATCTAAATTCTTTTAAAATTTTCAAAAACTTTTTATGACATAGAACATAGTCTATCATGGTGAAAGTACACTTAAAAAAATGTGTTCTGTTGGCTCAGGTGTTCTATAAATTTCAATTAGATCAAGTTGGTTGACTATGTTGTTTAGGTCTTCTATAATCTTAGTGATTTTCTATCAATAAATAGAAAATTTATGTATGGTTTGTTTGCTTGTGTAATAGCTGAAAGGAGTGAAGTATCCAAATGTAATTCTAAATTTGTTCATTTCTCCATTCAGCTTTATCCATTTTTGTTGAATGCATTTGGAAGCTCTGTTGTTAGATGCATACACATTTAGGATGGTTATGTCTCTTGGATAATTGATCCTGTCACTGTTATGGAATATTCCTCTTTGTCCTTTATCGTATTGCTTATTCAGAATTCTAGGTTTTCTGATATTAATATAACTACTCCAGCTTGTGGTTTGTGTTTTCATGTTTCCCATCTTTTTACTTGCATGTTTTTCATTCTTTTACTTTTAATCTATATATTTATGTTTAAGGTAGATTTATTTTCCTTTTGTTTTTCATTTTCAGTAGTTTGAAAATGATACATCTAAGGGCACCAGGGTGGCTCAGTCAGTTAACTATCTGCCTTTGGCTCAAGTCATGATCCCAGGGTCCTGGGATCGAGCCCTGCGTCGGGCTCCTTGCTCAGTGAGGACTCTGCTTCTCCCTCTCCCTCTACCCGCCTCCCACTTGGGCTCTCTCTTGCTCTCAAATAAATACATTTTTAAAAAAGAAAATGGTATATCTAGATGTGTTCTACTCTTTGTTTTCTGAACTTCTTAGATCTGTGGCTTGGTTTCTGTCATTAATTTTGGGAAATTCTTGACCATCATTTATTCAAATATTTCTTTTGTTTCGCTCTTTCTCCTTCTAAGATTACAATTACATGTATGTTGAGTCATGTGATTTTGTCCCACAGCTTTTGGATGCTCAGTCTGTTGGTTCTTTCCTTCTGATCTTACATGTGTTTCATCCTTCCCACTTGTAGAATTCAAGTAGTGCCTGAGGTAAATGCTTTTTATTCCTGGAAATGGCCATTTTTCTTTCTGCTTGCCTTTGTTGTGGAGGTTGAGTCAGTGTAGTGAGAAACTGACCTAGGTTTGGCTTTAATTGCTGCTATTGATATCCTTAGGTCACCTCAATCTTAAATCCTTCTAGTGTTAACTTTTGTTTAGGATAGGACTGTTTGCCTGTGGATATATTATGTGTCTGCTTCATACTTGGTTTTAGGTTGTCCTTTTGTGCTGTGCTTGAGAGAGGTTTTCTAAATCTTTTCCTCAATGTAAGCAGTAGCTTATTATTTGACCCTTGTTAGTATAGTGTTGGGGGCAAGATAAATTTTCCATTGTTTGGATTAATTCTTAATCTTAGGTAGGCAATATCTTCCTGGATCTTGAAGGAGGATCCTTCTAGTGATCCTGATCCTTGCTTAAGACAGTTCTAAAAAAAAAAAATCTGTTTATTTCTACCAACTGTGATTAGTCTTTATTAAGTTTCTTCCCCTGCTTATACCCATCCCAAGTTGTTTAAGACTTTTGATTGTAGGGTAGCTATTGGGAAGATCGAAGTGGAGTTTTATGCCTCTCCCACAGTGCCTGCTGTACATTTACTTCAGGCTTGTATACCATTTGCTGCATAGTTTCTCTTAGGACTGTGATCAGTCTTTTTGTGAGTACCTAGAAAGTCCAGGAAGAAGATCCTGCAAGTGAATGTGCATTCTCCTGGTGCCTCTGGCCATAAAGAGATCTATATAGTCTTATTACCTGCCACTAAACATTTAGCAATTCATTAAAAGCTTTAATTGAATTCTTATTGGTGTCTGGAGACATATGCCTAAGTAAAGTATTACTCCCAGCCCACTTCTCCATGGAGGCACCTATCTTAGATTTATAGTTTGGCTATTTACCTAACCAATAGTTTCTGAGTTGTCAGCTCTCTGATGGGTTCAAGAAAACTGTGAATCTTCAGATTGTCTGGCAGGTTTGCTGTGGTTGCTATCATTGTAAGTATGGAAACAATGCACTTTTCAGCATTCTACATTCTGAGTAGAATCCAGAAGTCCTAGCTTTGTTTCATGCTGTGAGATCCTGAAATATATTAACAAAGGAGATTGTTTATTCATTAACTCATCCATCCATTAACCTATCCATCTATTCACATATTTCAGAGTGCCTATTGTATATTAGCCAGAGTGCCTATTGTATATTAGCCTGTGGAGGACACAAGGGTCAAACAGATAGACTCTCAGACATTTTGAATCCAGCTACTCATTATTTTTAGAGTGACTTCAGGTTGGCTCTGACCAGAAAGAGCAATGATTGTTTTAAGAAATTTGGGTAATTGCTAGACCTTTTTAAGAGTAATTTTCATGTATCTTATAGTATCATTTTTGAGATCTACTTTACAAACTGTTGTATAAAAAATGCCTTTTGATTGCAAATTATAACTAGATGTAAAGTTTATCCTTTATACTGGTAACATAATTTTAAAAGATTATCATTAGATTGAAAACACACATAAAAAACCTCATAGACTTCATTGATCTTTAATAATATGCCTGCATCACCAGTTTGAAAAATAGCAGACTAGGTTAATTTCAAGAACTTCTTTCTGGCTTTGTAATTCTCTAACGGTATAGTGAAAGAATGGATGGGCAGGGAGTGAAGAATGAGTGTGTTTTTTTATTTTACTTTATTTATTTATTTTTGAGAGAGAACAAGTGAGCACAAGCTGGGGGAGGGGCAGAGGGAGAAGCAGGCTTCCCACTGAGCAGGGAGCCTGATGCGGGGCTTGATCCCAGGATGCTGGGATCATGATCTGAGCTGAAGGCAGATGCTTAACGGACTGAGCCACCCAGGTGCCCCAGAATGAGTTTGTTTTAAAGATCAAAGCTCTTTCTAATAATAAATTTTTTTCTTTAGTCATAAAGTGGCGTTTAAAAAAATTTTTTTAAGATTTAATTATTTGAGAGAGAGAATGAGTGGGAGGGAATGGTAGAGGGAGAGGGAGAAGCAGGCTCTTCGCCTGGGATCTCAGGGCTCGATCCCAGGACCCTAAGATCATGACCCTCTCTGAGCTGAAGGCAGGAGCTTACTGACTGAATCACCCAGGTGCCACTTTTTAGTCTGACTAGGTGAACCATGTTTGAGAATTTATTAAGACTCGACTATCAAATGTTAGCAACAGGTCTAGAAACAAGGGCTGGCAAGTAAGAAAACAATAGTGCTATCAAGTCTTTATTAACTCTGTTAGCAAAATAGTAGTGTCATCATTGATACTGGGAGAACTGGAGTTCAGGTGAATACTCTCCATAGCCTTATAAAAGCACACTCACACAGTAGTGATCTTAGGAACACTGTAAGTAGCACACTTGAATGACAGTGTTATCTGAGAATATTGTTAATCAAGCTTTTGAATGACCATTGTCTCCGTGATATTATAAATGGTAGAGTTGAATGACAGAGCCATTAAGGTTACTCTTAACAGAAATAGATGAGCGTGAATCAGTTTGGAAGTCAGGTTTGTTTACATGAATTATTGAGCAGAAGTCTTTAGAGAATTGCTTCAAGTCTTTTTAAATTCACTTAAAAAGTAAATGGACATTTTAACCACTGCAAAAGATCACATAACCTATAACCATTTATCCTTGTCTCATAATGTTCTCTGAGACACTTCAGCATGTTGTAAAAGCATTGTATAAAATCTACATCCTTTGCAACCAGGCTGTAAAGATTCTCTTACTAGCGCTGTTCATGTTATTGTAGGGCTAGTTAGAGAAGGTATGTATGTCTTTAGGGAATAATATGAAAAAATATGAACTTTATTGAAAAGTTTTGTCCAAATAGAGACTTCTAGTAAGAAGGGAGGTGCTTTATATTGGTCTCTTTAAAGGATCCATTGTTATGAAATCCAACTTTCTGTTACATATAGCTTTTAAGTAATAAGGAGTACCAGTGGAAGGTTAGGACAAGACTTAAAGGGCCCCTTAGAGACAGAAACACATAGGAAAAAGGAAAGTGAGGGTGTGGAGTAGAACTGGGGATTCCTAAAATATAGATAACAATAGATTTTAGGAATGCGGTGGAACATTTGTCAGAATTAAAGGAACATTATGGTAGAATAATATACAGAATCTATCAAAGAGTATATGTATATATGTGAGATGATTAAAAGTTGCATTGATTCAGGAAAAATATGCTATTTGATAATAAATACTATAAAACAACAAAACTAGATATTTCATTGTTCAAACACAATAGTATTTAAATTCATTTGTGTGATTTTTTTACCCAAGTATTCAGTTACAATATTTAGAATGAAGGAGGCATTTAGAGTGAAGGGGAAAAAGGGGGACAATGCTTTTGTGTTATTACAGTGAGGAATGGGGATGCTACATGCTTTGTGGATCAAGAATGCTAAATGTCTTCCATGTGTAGGACAGTGCATATAACAAAAAACGTCTTGCTTCAGATCAAAAACACCAGAATAACTATTATACCCATTTTTTTAAAAGATTTTATTTATTTATTTGAGAGAGAGAATGAGAGAGAGAGAGCATGAGAGGGGGGAGGGTCAGAGGGAGAAGCAGACCCCCCGGTGAGCAGGGAGCCCGATGCGGGACTTGATTCCGGGACTCCAGGATCATGACCTGAGCTGAAGGCAGTCGCTTAACCAACTGAGCCACCCAGGCTCCCACTATTATACCCATTTAAAATAATGGTAAACTGTATGTTCAACAGTAGACACATACTTTTTCTTCAATTCTTTTTGCTTGCTTCTTAGGCACACGGTCATCTACAGAAAAGGATGCCAGTCTATTTGCAATTTTACAAAACTGGAAGGAAAGCAGTTTTTCTGTTTATAGTGAGTTTGAATCTAAAGATAGTACAATTCATCATACTCTGAAACACTTTCCATTCTATATTGCATAATTGGATAAGCACACATTGTTGAATTCTTGAAAATAACATGAGCAGATATAAATTTCTAGGATAAAGAATTTAAAGATAAACTTTTTCAGAACCACTATAATTTGGTCCCTATGTATATGTGTTCAATGGAACAAATTTTAAGCCTGTCCTGTTGGGGATAAGAAAAATAACTGGAGTAAAGTAGCTCTATTTTCAACTTTTTGAGGAACCTCCATACTGTTTTCCAGAGTGGCTGCACCAGCTTGCAGCTGCAAATTGTGTAAGACTGTTGAATCACAGACCTGTACCTCTGAAACAAATAATACATTATATTAAAAAAAAAAAAGACAGCAGGAAGGGAAGAATGAAGGGAGGGAAATCAGAGGGGGAGATGAACCATGAGAGACTATGGACTCTGAGAAACAAACTGAGGGTTCTAGAGGGGAGGGGGATGGGAGGATGGGTAAGCCTGGTGATGGGTATTAAAGAGGGCACGTTCTGCATGGAGCACTGGGTGTTATACGCAAATAATGAATCATGGAACACTACATCAGAAACTAATGATGTATGATGATTAACATAACATAATAAAAAAAAGTGGGAAAAAAATAACTGGAAATTAGTAACTGAAACTTGAACTAAACAGCTATCAGGGATGTACAGGATTTGTCCTAGGCTTTGATAAAGAATAGAGTATGAAGAAAATTAAACTGTTGTCTTAGAACCACACTCATGTCACATCCCAGAGCTGGATGGATCTGGATGCATACTATAGTGATGGAAAAAGAACCTGCAGAGGGTGGAATTCTTACCTCTTATAAAATCAGAAAGACTTGAGCATTTAGGCAGAGCATGAATGCCTATTAATTACACCCGTTACTTATAGCAATGTGGTATGATCGTATAAGCTGATGGTTACTGAATTTTGGGGCAAAGGAGCATATTGATAAGTTTCCAGTGAGAAATTATGCTAATGAAATTAAGTGTGCTTAATTTATTGTTCACTTAAAATAATTAACAAGATCCTTATATGGTCAGCAGTTTCTTTATTCAGTTTGTTTAGTGAATGTAGAAATACAGGATGTAGGATTTTTCCATTCCTTAGTATCTCTAACCTGTCTTAGGAGCTTACATTCATTAGCTTAATTTTTCTACTATAAAGTTTTGTAGAACCTAAATTGAGTATTTTAATATTTCACTTTTCATTAATCATATTTATGGTACATATTTTAATAAACATTTAACTTTTCAGTAATCATTCATCTGTATAATATATATCACTTTCCATCTATGACATGCTATTTCAGGTGCTGATTCAAAAATTGTGTGAAATATTTATACTAGTAATAATAATTACCATTTATTTGGAACTTATGTGCAGGTGCTTTATACACTTTATTTCAAATTCTCATAATAACATTGCAGGATAGTCTTATTCCGAGTTTAGAGGCAAATCTGTAGTTTATAAGCAAAATGTATATAAGAACTGGGTGTCAATGACCCAAAGCTTTGTTATACTCTACTCTTTGCACTGTACCATTAGTTACAGCACAAAAACTGTTGGATTTGAACAGAAAAGCAAGACCATTATGCATGCCCTAGAAAAAGGAATTTATTATAGGGGTTGTTTGTTACATAACAGTGGGAGCAGGTCATACACTCAGTGTAAGGCTGTCACTTCTGTATCTGGTGTTGGACCTGAAGTCAGCAGTTAGGCATTTGGGAATGGAAGATGGGTGTGTAGTATGGTTGAACAAGAATTAACTGGAACTTATGAGGGTAAGCTGGATGGTACTGTGGTAAACTGGTACCTGCATCTATCTCTTACCTTCCAAGCCTCCAGTTTCTGTGAGGCCAGTGATCTGTAGAACACTTGGTTCTGAAGTTGCAAATGCATGTGGGCTAGGATTGGCTGAAGCTGAAATAGGAGCTCTCAAGGGGGTTGAAGGAGCTACTGGTCTACCTGCAACTCCAAGCCAGCGAAGCGAGCGATTGGGTCAATGATGACTCACGTGAACTGCCCCAAAGCAAGACTGCACTGGATCACTCAGTGAAAACATGGCTGTTCTATTTCACCTTCTGCCTTTCAGGCCTCCTGAAAAATTTTCCTATGGCCATTCCTGACCCAGAACCACTGAAGGACGGGAAATCTGAGAAACAAAACTTCCAGCTTAGGTAAGTTGACACAGTACAAATCCACCACATTTAGTTGTAGATGTTGCTGACTTTCTAGCAAGGAGATTAATGTGAAGATGAGTTAAAAAGATGATATCTTGAATTTTCACACCTTTCTCTCTCCTTACCAAATATACTCATAGTTATGTCACCGTCTACAAGGCGAACAGGTGTATACAGTAATATTTGTCCAAACAGGAAAAAAAGGTGCAGTTTTATTTACTACTTATATTATTATTTATTCTACATAAAGGAAGCCAAAATGATGAAAGTCATTGACTACAGTTGTGAAAAGCATTGAAAATTCTATCTGAAACATTTTAGAACTCAAACTAGAAGTATCTATAATTCTAATGAGTTCTGCATGAATGGAGAAAATGATAATGAATATCATTAGAGAAGAGAGATTGAGCAGTTGTTTTTGTTCTACTCAGTGGTCGCAGTCTCCAAATATAAGCAGGAAGCTTCTGAAAGAGTCAGAGTGCCCTAATGAAAACATTTTAGAAGTGACACTTTAGTACAAAGAAATGAATGTAGTCAGTTCTAAAGAAAGAGATCTAATCTGTCTACAGGCACATTACTTTGTGGTATAGATAATGGAGTGAAGAGTAAGAGTATAAATACAAAATTTCCATATGCCAAATGTTCATATGGAAATGGAAAAAGTCAGCTAAGAGTATGCATAGCATTTGTATGGATCACAATCCAGACATGGTAACAACCCCTGTGTGTTTCTTGCATGCTTATGACTGTACCATATTACAAGGATATCATTTTACAAGGATGTCCTCAGGAGTTTTAGGGCATTATAGCTACTCTAAAAGGGAAGCTTTCATTGATTAAAAAAATTATTTTGAGAGTCATCCTTAATTAATAAACTTTAGAAAACACAAATATGCTAAAACAAAACTGAGTAATTCAAATGATAGGAGTCAAAAGAGACTTTATTAGTTATCTATTTTGGGTAACCAATTACCTTAAAAGTTAGCTTGAAACAACACATAAATTATCTCTGTTTCTGTGGGTCAGGAATCTGTGCATGGCTTAGCTGTGTTCTCCGCTTTGTTGTTTCTCACAAGATTGCTGTTAAGGTGTCCATCCAGGACTTTGTTCTTAACTGAAGGCTTAGGAACAGAAGTTCCTAACTGAATGTTAGGCTGTAAGATGGAGGCCTCCCTCATTTCCTGGACATACGGTTCTTCCCCACATAGCAGAGTGCTTCATCAAAGTGTGCAAATTAAGAAATCAGTAGAAGTTGCCAACAAAATGGAAGTCATGAACTTTTGTAACCTAAGTTACATCCCCTCAACAATGGTGTATTCTAGTTAAAGGAATTGATTTCATTATACATTATACATTTAATACATTACATTATACATTTAATATCAGAAGGCAGGGATCATGGAACCATCTTGGAGGCTCCCTACAGCCACCAATTCTGGATAAGCATCCAGCCAGAGACAGAACCACTGGGAAATGTAGTTTAGCCTAGACACATTGACACATCACAAAGCCATAACAGGCTCAGTGTTGTTACAAAAAGTTCTGATCTCAGTGGCTTAACACAATAAAGGCTCATTTTTTGCTCTCTTGTCAAGTAATGCAGTCCCTGGAACAGGGGGCTGTGGTCACAGGATCTATACCAGTGGCTCCAGCAATGGACGTTCACAACTACTCAAAGATAATAACTTCGGTCTTTTGGAAGAGATCTTTGCTCTATTCTCATTTTCTCCCCAGCCCCCAAATTCCTCCTTCCTTTCAACACGCACAAACATGTACTCATGGACACCTGAGTGGCTCAGTCAGTTAAGCATCTGACTTTGGCTCAGGTCTTGATCTCAGGGTCCTGGGATTGAGCCCCATGTTGGGCTCTATGCTCAGCAGGGAGTCTACTTGTCTCTCTCTCTCTGCCTCTCCCCCTGCTTGTGCTCTCTCTGTGTCTCTCTCTCAAATAAATAAAATCTTTTTAAAAACTGTACACAGGGGCATCTGGGTGGCTCAGTCATTAAGCGTCTGCCTTCGGCTCAGGTCGTGGTCCCAGGGTCCTGGGATCGAGACCCACATCGGGCTCTGCTCTGCAGGGAAGCCTGCTTCTCCCTCTCCCACTCCCCCTGCTTGTGTTCCCTCTCTTGCTGTCTCTCTCTCTCTGTCAAAAAATAAATAAAAATCTTTAAAAAAACGTACACACACAGCTTTGCGCAGTGGCAGTATCGTAGCCAGTGAGGTTTATCCGAGGCGCGATTATTGCTAAAAAAATGTACACAAATACAAATATTTTTATATCAGTATTCTGATTTTTTAACCTGTTTTATTTAACAGCATTATTAAAATGTTACTGAAATTTATATATGTATATACACACCCACATACACACATCTGTAGAATAATCTTAAATGTTTAAATATTTGATTCTATGGATTTCAATATAGTTTGCAATTATACTTCTGTCATTGCACATTTAGCAGTTTCCAGTTTTTAAGTGACTCTGAAACTTTATTTCTTCAGTTTAATTGCTATAAGAGAAATTACAGAGTCTAGGATTTGAATATTTTTAAACTTTCAGTAAGAATTAGCAAAAAAATTGTATCAATGTACATTCATATCAGTAATACATGTATATATCTGTTTATGCCAATGTTAGGAATTAAGTTATTACAAATACTTGCTAACTTGTATTGAAAAGTATTTATCTTCATTTTTTTTAACTTAGTGATTTGTGTGTGTGTGTGTGTGTGTGTGTGTGTGTGAGGAAGCCAGTTGTATTTGTTTTTACTTGTCAATTCATATCCTTTACCACGTATCTATTGGAAAAAAATCATGTTAACAATTTCTAAGACAGTCTCCTATATTAACAATAATACTTTAAAAAAATAATATTTTACATGCATATATTTTAAACATTTTAATTTTTTTAAAGATTTATTTAGAGAGCGCGAGAGTGGGGAGAGGGACAGAGGGAATCATCAAGCAGACTCCCTGCTGAGCACAGAGCCTGATGAGGGGCTTGATCTCACAACCCATGAGATCATGACCTGAGCTGAAAGCAAGAGTCAGATGTTTAACTGACTGAGGTACCCAGGTGCCCCATACATGCATATATTTTTAAAGTAATTCATAATATCTTGATTATAAGAACTTCTAGTTGGTCCCATAAAGGTGCTAATAAGATTACTTGTTTTGAAACTTGTGGATCCTCCTGGAGGAACATATATTTTGTGTCATGTGTTAATGGTTCTAGTGATGCCCAATAATTATACCCACCAAATCTCTATATGGAGTCTAGTGATCTTATGTCCACAGTTTGGACAGTTAACTGTCTGAAAGTACTGTTTAATAGCACTTACCTCTCACCCCAATCTAGAATTGATACACAGCCATTTAAGTAAAGGACTCTTTACCATGCAAAATTTACCTGTTTCCTCCTTTTTAAAACTGTTTATCTTAAAAAATTTTTTTTTCACAATACAGTTGCAAAGATTGTTCAGAGATTTCCTGTATATGTATCACACAACTGTCTCTAATTTTAACATCTTATATAGCCAAAGTTGTTACTAAAATGATTAACATTGGTACAATACTATTAATTATAAACTTTAATTACCCCAGGTTTTCCATTAATGTTCTTTTTCTTTTCCAAGATCCAAATCAGGATACCCACACTGCATTTATTCTGTTTTTTGTGTCCTACAATCTGTGACAATTCCTTGGTATTCCCTTGCCTTTTGGTATGTTAACATTACTGAAATGGACTGGCCAGATATTTTATAGGATGTCCTTCAATTTGGGTTTGACCCTTGCTTGCTCATGATTTGTCTTAGGTTATGAATTTGGAGGAAGAATACCACAAGGTGATGTGCCCTTCTCATTGCATAACATCTGGGTATATGATGTCAGTGTGATTTATCATTGGTGATATTGACCTTGATCACTTGGTGGAATGGGTTGCATTGTGCCCTTCAAAATTCATGTTGAGATCCTAATCCCAGTATCTCAAAATAGGGCCTTATTTGGAGATAGAGGTGTTGTAGAAATTAGTTAAGATGAGGTCATACTGGATTGGTAGATCCTTGATCCGATGTGACTGATGTCCTTATAAAAATGGGAAATTTGGACATAGACATGTATACTGGTAGAATGCCATATGAAGATGTAGGCAGCAATCAGGGTTATGCTTTTATAGGAAGGGAGCCAAAGATTGCCAACAAGCCACCAGAAACTTGCGGAGAGCCAGACTCCTCCTCATAGCCCTCAGAAGAACCAACCCAGCTGACACTTTAATTTTGGACTTCTGGCCCCCAGAACTGTGATGCAACACATTTCTGTTGCTGAAGCTACTAGTTTGTGGTATTTTGCTAAAGCAGCACTACCAACCTAATAAATACACTTACACTTTCTCTACTGTTAAGTTTTTATTTTCTTTCTTTCCATACTCTGTTAGAAGTAAAATACTACCGGGCGCCTGGGTGGCTCAATTGGTTAAGTGTCTGCCTTTGGCTTAGGTCATGCTCTCAGGGTCTTGGGACTGAGTCCCATATCAGGCTCCCTGCTCAGCAGGGAGCCTGCTTCTCCCTCTCCCTCTGCCTGCCACTCCCCCTGCTTGTGCTCTCTCTCTGTCAAATAAATAAATAAATAAATCTTAAAAAAAAGAACAACATATTACCTTGAGCTCATTCTCCAGGTGAGAAGAATTAATATCCACCTGCTGGAGGGGGAGGAGTTTTTAAGTATTTGTGGACATTTAAAACCATCACAGTGATGAATATATTTTTTGGCTAGATACTTTATAGTTAACACAAATATTTTGTTTCTCTTTTAAGTTTTCAGTAAGTATAGTATTACTTGGCAGGTCATTCCTACAGCAATTGTTGTGATATTCTAGTGGTGATCTTCTATTTTCCTAATTCATTCTGTGTGCATGAGTTAGAAGTCTTCTTTAAGGAACAGTTGTTCCTTCTCCCCTATTTATTCGTGTAGTCAGTCATATATTTCAATATGAAATTAGCTTTTTTTTTTTTTCCAGTCCAGTACTGTCAATATTTTATTGCTCAGATTGCCCCAGCATTGACCATTGGGTGCTATATTCAGTTTGACTCCTGTGTTTTTTGGACATGCCTTTGTTCTTTAAATTTTTTTTCACTATGTTTTTATTTTCAGGCACCCCAGAATGCTGCAGTCTCCTTTTACATTTTCTCTGTCCCAGACCTGGAATAAGGTATCTCTCTGAATATCACCTTTATTGGGGAATGGTATTTAATGATAGTCTGTGTGCTCCTTGTGCATGTGGCGTGTGGCTACTTGGGTTTTACTTCTAGATCCTCTCAGCAGACAGAGATAGGATGTGCATGCTTGAATGTATGTTAATCCACATATACACATTTATTTTTTAGACACATTATCCATCTGTGTGGGTTTATATATTTAATTAAACCTGCATTAATACTGCTACTTCTGACTCCAGTTGAGGACCACAAGTTCACATGCAGAGTTCTCCTTTTGCTTATTTGTAACTTGTTTCTGGAACAGTAGGGAACCTGACTGTGATTGCCTTTCAACCCTTGCCCACAAGTAGTTTCGTAATTGCTTACTTGTACTCCTGCATATGAGTTTTCTAGGGCTTCTGTAACCAAGTATAAACTGGATGGTTTAAGACGTCAGAAATTTCTTCTCTCCTAGTTAGGGAAGTTAAAAGTTCAAAAGCAAGGTTGGTTTCTTCTGGAGGCTCTAAGGGAGAATCTGTTCCATGCTTTGGGTGGTTGCTGCCATTCCTTGGTGTCTCTGGACTTAGAGATCCATCAGTCCAATCTTTGCCTTCAACCTCACATGGTATTCTCCCTAAATGTTTCTGTCCAAATATCCCTCTTCTTATGAATGACATCTGTCATTGAATCTAGGGCTCACACTAATCCATTACTACCTCACCATTGCTTGATTACATCTGTGAAGACACTATTTCCAAATAGAGTTACATTTACAGGTTCCAAGTGGACGTGAATTTTGGAGGGAAGCTGTTCAACCTAGTGAGAAACAAATTAACCTATTAGTATATAGTGTTGTTGTATCATTCTTTTTGTCATTAACCTTAGCAAATTTATAAAAATACTCTTAGGAATTTACTTAAATCAATTATTTTCCTCCTTATTCCCTTTAGTGTGATTAAGTATCATATTTATAATATAGATTCATTTGTGACAGTTTGCATTACATCTAGGGTTCACCTGATAACTTATTTATTACTTTCCATAAGAAAAGTCACTTTTTATGGGGTATAGTTTTATGGACAAATGTGTAGTTGTATATTTGTACCACAGAACGAATCAGAGCAGGTATATAGTCCCCAAATTTCCTTTTTTGCTCCTTTGTACACAGTGCCTCTCTCCAATCTCTGATTACTGCTGATCTATCTTCTTTCTTTATAACTTGGTCTTATTAAAAATGTGATATATAGGGGCGCCTGGGTGGCTCAGTTGGTTAAGCGTCTGCCTTCAGCTCAGGTCATGATCCCAGGGTCCTGGGATCAAGCCCCACATCGGGCTCCCTGCTCAGTGGGGAGCCTGCTTCTCCCTCTCCCACTCCCCCTGCTTGTGTTCCCTCTCTTGCTGTCTCTCTCTCTCTGTCAAAAAAATAAATAAAAATCTTAAAAAAAAAGTGATATATATGGAATGATAAAATATGCAGTTGGGGGGTATGACTTCTTTTTCTTATTTCTTTTTTACTTTTTTTAAAGATTTTATTTATTTATTCATAAGAGACAGAGAAAGAGAGAGGCAGAGGGAGAAGCAGGCTCCCCGCCGAGCAGGGAGCCCGATGCGGAACTCGATCCCAGGACCCTGGGATCATGATCTGAGCCGAAGGCAGATACTCAAACATCTGAGCCACCCAGGCACCCGGTATGACTTCTTTTAATGAAAAATTTAAGGTTTATCTATCTCATCCATGAATCATACAGCTTGTTCTTTTTTTGTTTTAATTTTCTTTTATTATGATGTTAATCACTAATCATTAGTTTTTGATGTAGTGTTCCATGATTCATTGTTTGCATATAATACTCAGTGCACCATTCAATACATGCCCTCTTTAATACCCATCACCAGGCTAACCCATGCCCCACCCCAGAACCCCCAGTTTGTTTTACAGAGTCCATATCTCTCATGGTTCATCTCCCCCTCCGATTACCCCCATCCTTCATTTTTCCCTTCCTACCTTCTTCGTTTTCTTTCTTCTTCTTTTTTTTTTTAACATATAATGTATTATTTGTTTCAGAGGTACAGGTCTGTGATTCAACAGTCTTACACAATTCACAGTGCTCACCATAGCATATACTCTCCCCAATGTCTATCACCCAGCCACCCCATCCCTCCCACCCCCCACCACTCTAGCAACCCTCAGTTTGTTTCCTGAGATTAAGAATTCCTCATATCAGTGAGATCATATGATACATGTCTTTCTCTCATTGACTTATTTTGCTCAGCATAATACCCTCCAGTTCCATCCACATTGTTGCAAATGGCAAGATTTCATTCCTTTTGATGGCTGCATAATATTCCATTATACACACACACACACACACACACACACACCACATCTTCTTTATCTATTCATCTGTTGATGGACATCTTGGCTCTTTCCATAGTTTGGCTATTGTGGACATTGCTGCTATAAACATCGAGCTGCATGTACCCCTTCGGATCCCTACATTTGTATCTTTGGGGTAAATACCCAATAGTGCAATTGCTGGGTCATAGGGTAGCTCTACTTTCAACTTTTTGAGGAACCTCCATACTGTTTTCCAGAGGGGCTGCACCAGCTTGCATTCCCACCAACAGTGTAGGAGGGTTCCCCTTTCTCTGCATCCTTGCCAACATCTGTTGTTTCCTGACTTGTTAATTTTAGCCATTCTGACTTGTGTGAGGTGGTATCTCATTGATGTTTAGATCTGGAGTTCCCTGATGCCGAGCGATGTTGAGCACTTTTTCATGTGTCCGTTGGCCATTTGGATGTCTTCTTTGGAAAAATGTCTGTTCATGTCTTCTGCCCATTTCTTGATTGGGTCATTTGTTGTTTGGGTGTTGAGTTTGATAAGTTCTTTATAGATTTTGGATACTAGCCCTTTATCTGATATATCATTTGCAAAATCTTCTCCCATTCTGTCAGTTGTCTTTTGGTTTTGTTGACTGTTTCTTTTGCTGTGCAATAGTTTCTTTTGCTTTATCCTGATGAAGTCCCAATAGTTCATTTTTGCCCTTGCTTCCCTTGCCTTTGGCGATGTTTCTAGGAAGAAGTTGCTGTGGCTGAGGTCGAAGAGGTTGCTGCCTGTGTTCTCCTTTAGGATTTTGATGGACTCCTGTCTCACATTTAGGTCTTTCAACCATTTTGAGTCTATTTTTGTGTGTGGTGTAAGGAAATGGTCCAGTTTCATTCTTCTGCATGTGGCTGTCCAGTATTCTCAGCACCATTTGTTGAAGAGACTGTCTTTTCCATTGGACATTCTTTGCTGCTTTGTCAAAGATTAGTTGACCATAGAGTTGAGGGTCCATGTGCAAAAGTTTTTATCTTGATGAAGTCCCAATAGTTCGTTTTTGCCCTTGCCTCCCTTGCCTTTGGCAATGTTTCTAGGAAGAAGTTGCTGTGGCTGACGTTGAAGAGGTTGCTGCCTGTGTTCTCCTCTAGGATTTTGATGGACTCCTGTCTCACAATGAGGTCTTTCAACCATTTTGAGTCTATTTTTGGGTGTGGTGTAAGGAAATGGTCCAGTTTCATTTTTCTGCATGTGGCTGTCCAATTTTCCCAACACCATTTGTTGAAGAGACTGTCTTTTTTCCATTGGACATTCTTTCCTGCTTTGTTGAAAATTAGTTGACCATAGAGTTGAGGGTCCATTTCTGGGCTCTCTATTCTGTTCCATTGATCTATGTGTCTGTTTTTGTGCCAGTACCAAACTGTCTTGATGATGACAGCTGTGGAATAGAGCTTGAAGTCCGGAATTGTGATGCCACCAGCTTTGCTTTTCTTTTTCAACATTCCTCTGGCTACTTGGGGTCTTTTCTGGTTCCATACAGATTTTAGGATTATTTGTTCCATTTCTTTGAAAAAAGTTGAATTTATTTTGATAGGGATTGCATTGAATGTGTAGATTGCTCTAGGTAGCATTGACATCTTCACAATATTTGTTCTTCCAATCCATGAGCATGGAACATTTTTCCATTTCTTTGTGTCTTCCTCAATTTCTTTCATGAGTATTTTATAGTTTTCTGAGTACAGATCCTTTGCCTCTTTGGTTAGATTGATTCCTAGGTATCTTACGGTTTTGGGTGCCATTGTAAATGGGATCAATTCCTTAATTTCTCTTTCTTCTGTCTTGTTGGTGTATAGGAATGCCACTGATTTCTGTGCATTGATTTTATATCCTGCCACTTGACTGAATTCCTGTATGAGTTCTAGCAGTTTTGGGGTGGAGTCTTTGGGGTTTTCCACATAAAGTATCATATCATCTGCAAAGAGTGAGCGTTTGACTTCTTCTTTGCCAATTCGGATGTCTTTTATTTCTTTTTGTTGTCTGATTGCTGTGGCTAGGACTTCTAATACTATGTTAAATAGCAGTGGTGATAGTGGACATCCCTGCCGTGTTCCTGACCTTAGGTGGAAAGCTCTCAGTTTTTCCCCATTGAGAATGATATTCACTGTAGGTTTTTCATAGATGGCTTTTATGATATTGAGGTATGTACCCTCTATGCCTATACTCTGAAGAGTTTTGATCAAGAAAGGGTGCTGTACTTTGTCAAATGCTTTTTCTGCATCTATTGAGTGGATCATATGGTTCTTGTTCTTTCTTTTATTAATGTATTGTATCACACTGATTGATTTGCAGATGTTGAACCAACCTTGCAGCCCAGGAATAAATCCCACTTGGTCGTGGTGAATAATCCTTTTAATGTACTGTTGGATCCTGTTGGCTAGTATTTTGGTGAGAATTTTTGCATCCATGTTCATCAGGGATATTGGTCTGTAATTCTCCTTTTTTGATGGGGTCTTTGTCTGATTTTGGGATCAAGGTAATGCTGGCCTCAGAAAATGAGTTTGGGAGTTTTCCTTCCATTTCTATCTTTTGGAACAGTTTCAGAAGAATAGGTATTAGTTCTTCTTTAAATGTTTGGTAGAATTCCCCTGGGAAGCCATCTGGCCCTGGCCTCTTGTTTTTTGGGAGATTTTTGATGACTGCTTCAATTTCCTTAGTGGTTATAGGTCTGTTCATATTTTTATTTCTTCCTGGTTCAGTTTTGGTAGTTTATACATCTCTAGGAATACATCTATTTCTTCCAGATTATCTAATTTGCTGGCATATAGTTGCTTGTAATATGTTCTTATAATTGTTTGTATTTCTTTGGTGTTGGTTGTGATTTCTCCTCTTTCATTCATGATTTTGTTGATCTGGGTCATTTCTCTTTTCTTTTTGATAACTCTGGCCAGGGGTTTGTCAATTTTGTTAATTCTTTCAAAGAACCAGCTCCTAGGTTTGTTGATCTGTTGTACTGTTCTTTTGGTTTCTATTTCATTGATTTCTGCTCTGATCTTTATTATTTCCTTTCTCCTGCTGGGTTTAGGCTTTATTTGTTTTTCTTTCTCCAGCTCCTTTAGGTGTAGGGTTAGGTTGTGTATTTGAGACCTTTCTTATTTCTTGAGAAAGGCTTGTATTGGTATATACTTTCGTCTCAGGACTGCCTTTGCTGTATCCCAAAGATTTTGAACAGTTGTGTTTTCATTTTCATTGGTTTCCATGAATTTTTTAAATTTTTCTTTAATTTCCTGGTTGACCCATTCATTCTTTAGTAGGATGCTCTTTAGCCTCCGTGTATTTGAGTTCTTTCCAACTTTCCTCTTGTGATTGAGTTCTAGTTTCAAAGCATTGTGGTCTGAAAATAGGCAGGGAATGATCCCAGTCTTTTGGTACCAGTTGAGACTGGATTTGTGACCTAGGATGTGATCTATTCTGGAGAATGTTCCATGGGCATTAGAGAAGAATGTGTATTCTGTTGCTTTGGGATGGAGTGTTCTGAATATATCTGTGAAGTCCATTTGGTCCAGTGTGTCATTTAAAGTGTTTACTTCCTTGTTGACCTTTAGCTTAGATGATCTGTCCATTTCAGTGAGGGGGGTGTTAAAGTCCCCCACTATTATTATATTGTTGTCGATGTGTTTCTTTGGTTTTGTTATTAATTGGCTTATATAATTGGCTGCTCCCATGTTAGGGGCATAGATATTTACAATTGTTAGATCTTCTTGTTGGATAGACCCTTTAAGTATGATATAGTGTCCTTCCTCATCTCTTATTACAGTCTTTGGTTTAAAATCTAATTTGTCTGATATAAGGATTGCCACCCCAGCTTTCTTTTGGTGTCCATTAGCATGGTAAATGGTTTTCCACCCCCTCACTTTCAATCTGGTGCTGTCCTTGGGTCTAAAATGAGTCTCTTGCAAACAGCATATCGATGGGTCTTGTTTTTTTATCCAATCTGATACCCTGTGTCTTTTGATTGGGGCAGTTAGCCCATTTACATTCACAATAACTATTGAAAGTTATGAATTCAGTGTCATTGTATTGCCTATAAGGTGACTGTTACTGTATATTGTCTGTGTTCCTTTCTGGTCTATGTTACTTTTAGGCTCTCTGTTTGATTAGAGGACCCCTTTCAATATTTCTTGTAGGGCTTGTTTGGTGTTTGCAAATTCCTTTAGTTTTTGTTTGTCCTGGAAGCTTTTTATCTCTCCTTCTATTTTCAGTGACAGCCTAGCTGGATATAGTATTCTTGGCTGCATATTTTTCTCATTTAGTGCTCTGACTATATCATGCCAGTCCTTTCTGGCCTGTCATGTCTCTGTGGATTGGTCTGTTGCCAGTCTAATATTTCTACCATTGTAGGTTACATACCTCTTGTCCCGAGCTGCTTTCAGGATTTTCTCTTTGTCTCTGAGACTCATAAGTTTTACTACTAGATGTCGGGGTGTTGACCTATTTTTATTGATTTTGAGAGGGGTTCTCTGTGCCTCCTGGATTTTGATGCCTGTGTCCTTCCCCAAATTTAGGGAAGTTCTGTGCTATAATTTGCTCCAATATACCTTCTGCCCCTCTCTGTCTTTCTTTTTCTTCTGGGATCCCAATTATTCTAATATTGTTTCATCTTATGGTATCACTTATCTCTCGAATTCTGCCCTCGTGATCCAGTAGTTGTTTATCTCTCTTTTTCTCAGCTTCTTTATTTTCCACCATTTGGTCTTCTGTATCACTAATTCTCTCTTCTGCCTCATTTATCCTAGTGGTTAGAGCCTCCATTTTGATTGCACCTCATTAATAGCCTTTTTGATTTCGACTTGGTTAGATTTCAGTTCTTTTATTTCTCAAGAAAGGGTTTCTCTAGTATCTTTCATGCTTTTTTCAAGCCCAGCTAGTATCTATATAATCGTTATTCCTAACTCTAGCTCCGACTTCTTACTAATGTTTGTATTGATTAGGTCCTTGGCAGTCGGTACTGCCTCTTGTTTTTTTTTTTTTTTTTGAGGTGATTTTTTCCATCTTGTCATTTTGCCCAGAGGTCAATAGGTGAATGAGAGAACAAAATACTAACAGGGTAACATGACCCCAGGAAAATATACACTAAACAAATGAGAAGAGACCTGAAACCAGGCAAAAAGAAAGGGAAAGAAAGAAAAAAGAAAGAAAAGAAAAAGAAAAAAAATGATCAAATATGATTAGGTTGGTGTATAGATCATTGCCACACACTAGATTTTGGGCATAGTTTGGTCTGTTAGAAGAAAGTGCCTCCCAAAATTTTAAAGAAAGAAAAACATATATGTACAAAAATAAGGGTAAATACAATGAAGGGATGGAATATGACTGTAAAGGTGAAAATTATAAAAGATTTTAAAAAAGGAATTGATAAGATAAGTTGTTGAAAAAAGAAAGAAATTTAAAAAAAAAAGGGAGAGAAGGTGATCATGTAGGAGACTAGAACAAAGCCATACAGTAGAGATTTTAGGGTATATTTTGGTTTGTTAGAAGCAACTGTGACCCAAAATTTTAAAGAGAACAACTTATATATATACCAAAAATAAGGTTAACTAATATGAAGGGATAGAATATGACTCCAAAAATGAAAAATAAAAAAGATTTTTAAAAAAGGGATTGATAAGATGTTGGTTGAAAAAGGGAGAAGGAAATTTCAAAAAAAAATAGAAAAAGAAAATTTAAAAAATTAACTTTGAAAGACTAAAGAATCATGGGAAAAAAGCCATGAATTCTATGTGCATTATTCCCCTAGCGCTGGAGTTCTGCCGTTCTCATTGATCGGTAAACTTGGTCTTGGCTGGCTGTTCTTGCTGATCTTCTGGGGGGGGGGGCCTATTGCAGTGGTTCTCAAATGTCTTTGCCAGAGGTGGAATTGCCCCACCCTTGTTGGTAAGGGCTAAGTAATCTGCTCGTGTTTGCTCTCGGGAGCTTTTTTCCCTGCAAGCTTTCAGTACAGCTTTGGAGGACGAGCGTGAAAATGGCGGCCTCTCAATCTCCACCCCAGAGGAGCCAAGAACTTGGGCCCCACTCCTCAGTGAGCCCCCAGAGAAAAGCAGTCAGTCATTCCCATCTCCCAAGTCTCCGGCCGCACTCCGTTCTCACCTGGCCTGTGACTGAGCGTTTCTGTCTCTGGCACAGGACCCTGTGTGGAGTCTCCAAACCCAGCAGATTCCTGTGGTGTGCTCCCGTGCCACTTCTCCCAGTGGAGGAAGGGGACTCTCCCCAGATCTGCCGCTTGTTGGGTCCCTGCTGGAAAAGCAGTGGCCCGACTGTGCTGCGAATCATGGTTTATGGCAACCCCTGAGCTGAGAGCCTGCTCCTCAGCTCCATCTCTGCAGCCGGCTTCCCCGCTCTGACACCTGGGAGCTCTGCCGCACTCAGGCACCCTGGTCTTTCTATGACCCCGAGGGTCCTGAGACCACACTGTCCCAGCGAGGGTTCCATCCCCCGCTTAGCCACTGGAGCGACGTCCCTCAGCAGAGCCGACTTCTAAAAGTTCCGATTTTGGGCTCTGCTGTTCTATTGCTTGCTTGTAGCTGGCTGACGGAGGCTCCCTCCCCCGTGCTGTCTTCTCGTATATCGCCTAGGATTCACTTCTCCGCACATCCTACCTTCCAGAAAGCGGTCGCTTTTCTGTTCAGAGAGTTTCTGCTATTCTTTTCTTCTATCTCCTGTTGAGTTCGTAGGTGTTCAGAATAGCTTGATATCTATCTACTGGAATTCCTGGGATCAGATGAAATTTAGGTCTTCTACTCCTCCACCATCTTGCTCCCCCTCCTAGCTTGTTCATTTTCATTACTGTGCAGTATTCTATTATATTGGTGGACTAGTTAGTTTATCCATTTTCCTGTTCAAGGACATCTGGGTTATTGTGAGTTTTTGACATTTATGAGTAGAACTGCCATAAATATTCATATACAGATTTTTAAATGTTTTCAGTTCAGTTTGGTAAATACCTAGGAGTGGGTTGCTGGTCTTCTCCTTGTTTATAAAAATCCTATCTAGCTATCCTTCATTCCTAGGAATTTTCTTCATGTGGCATAGTTGTTGTTGTTGTTGTTGTTGTTGTTGCTCCTCCTCCACCATCAGAAAAAGTAATTTTTCCAACCAAAATCCATCCCAAATCACTACTGCTATGAAATTGTTTTTCCCTTATTGATCATAACAGTAAAGAGAGAGTTTAAGATTGGCATTATAAAAAAAATTGGTATAAGTGAGAATTTCTTATGTAATATCTTTTCTGTTTTATAGGAAAAATATATATGCACATATTATATTCAGTTGTATGGATTAAAATTAAAAACTTAATAGAAAATAAGTTACTTGTTAATACAATATATTTGGTTAAAAATGAATATCAACCTCAATATAATTGAGTAATTTATTTTGAGAATTTATTAGGTCACATTCTATAATTATTCATTTTTACATAGAGTACTGCTGTGGAACGTCTCAAGTCCATGTTGATCTGGTTGACTTGTAATGGGGGCTTTGTGTGAGAAACCAGGATTTGGTGTTAGACCTCCTAAGTCTTGTTCCTTTTCACTCCCCCTCTCCCCTCTCTTTCTCCTACCCCCCTCCTTCTCTCTTGCCTTTTCTCTCTTTCTCTTACTCTTTTTCTATCTCTCTCCCTCTCCTTGTCTCCTTCCCACTCTTCTCTTGCTTTCTTTCGAGCATGTATGCTCTCTCTCTCTCTTTTGCTCCCAATCCACCCATAGTGTTCTAATCTTTTTACAATCTTAACTTATTTAATCCATGAAGACCTTATTGAGTAGGTACTAATATTAGTTTCATTTTGCAGGTAAGGAATTTGACCCAAGGATTGGTTAAGTAACTTCTCTGGGGTCATGAATTTACCATATTTACTCATCTTAGTTCATTTTAAGTGTATGTTTTTTTGCTCCTTAAGTTTCTTGATGGCAGAAATGATGTTTTATTTTCCTTTGTACTCTTTTTTTTCCCCCTTTGTACTTCTAATAGTCCTAGCACATTACCTAATAAAAATCAGAGCTCATTAAATATCTGGAATTTGAAATAACTAGAGAGAAAGAGTAGGAAGTAGGGATAATCTTTCTTTCTTGAAGCATCAATGTTTTACTACTTCATCAGATGTCACCTTCTATGTAAGATAAACTATTATAAATGTGTATTAATAAACATACAAAAGTTAGTGTGATGGGCATGTCAGTTAAAACAACTGTGGAATAATTGAATTTTAGAGCTATAAGAAATCTTGCAAGTAGTGTCCAACTCTCATTCCGTAGATGAAGGATCAAGCTTCAGAGATGCTGAGTGACCTATCCAGAGTCATTCAGAATCACTCCTGAGCACCAAGGCAATGGATTTTTGGTGACTCTATTGCCTCTCTCTGAGTGTTTGTTGGAAACTCTGGCTGTGGCCCCTATTCTTAATTTTCTGATCCTCAACTAAAGGCTACAGATTTATGTGATGACACCAGATGTAACACTTCAAGTATTGCTGGGTTTCTCACTTTGAACTCTGTTTTTAGTCTCATGCCATGCTAGTGTAATTGTTCTCAACACAGGAATTTTCTTTGTGGGTCATAATCTATTCTAAATAAACTGACTTTACAGGTAAGAAATGTCAGATACTCATCCACATGACAGTGTTTTATCCATCCCAGGAAGATATGCTTAATGGATAACCTCGCTCTCTTTGAGCCCCTTTTCTACTGCCATGCATATTGCTCCTCTCTTTTCTTTTTTGATACTTTTAACTCCTCCCTCTTAACTTTAAACTCCTACTTATGGAATTATGACTTCTCCTTACTTAAATCTGTATTTCCTGAAGGATAGCCCCTTAATAAATGCTCTGGCTTGATATCAGCAAGTAACTCTTGATAAAGAGATACTATAGGACAGTTCTCCTTTAATATATAGAAGCCCACCAGAAGCACTTTTTCTTTCTACCATAAAATAAAAGCTACTTATTGTCCAGAGTCATCCCCTAAAGTTGTGGTTATTCTAATTCATACATGCAACTCTATTCGATGACTTATGCACTGTACATTTGTGGGTCAGAATTTATGGTAAGGTCTGCACCCCTCAGAAAGGGGTTTTTCCTGTTGTGGAAACCTCATTAATTCATTATATAATTTTATTGAGAGGTTAGTTTTTGTAGTTCCCAGATGTTAATATTAAATGGAGATCTTTATCTTCTTTTCCAAAAATTGTGATTTAACTAGACCCTTTCCATCTGAATGGGTTGTGCTTTAGAATCCATATGTTTCTAACTTTAGATCCTTCTTCATTTGTTATTATGAAAGAATCTAGCTGAGAAATTTCACTGAGATGGGTTACCCTGCACATCAGTTCATTTTATTCTGAAACCAATTGGTGTGATCTTTTATTACCTGCTAGAAACTCTATCAAATATTTGAATAGCATATGAAAATATATGGTGTTTAAATACTCAGAGGCAAAAAAAATTCACTTATAAAGAAATACTTTATGAATAATTGAAATAAACTCAGGACCTGACCACAACATTGCAAATTAGTGTCTATAAGTCTCTATGGATGGGTAATTCTTTAAAAATAGAAAGCTGTTTTTGATCAAACCCAGATGTTTCTATTTTTAAATTCTTGGCACATTACTTCAGTAGAAGATTTTCATCTTCAAAAAGGAAATGGCAGACATTGCTTTCAGCCTACATTTCTTGGGCCCCAGGGATGTAATGCTGGTTTCATATAGGCAGACATGCTTATTGCATATGTTTTGCTTTGGACAATTGCTATGAAAGAACCAGGGTGTGGAGAAAGCTTGGCCTTTTGATTGTTGTTTGGAGCTGTGGCTGTGTAGTTGGTGTTTTGTAGCATGGAGTAAAGATGAATTGTACAAGGTGTTTGTGGGTATTACAAATAAAATGATTCAGTACCTTACATAACTCATAGTGATTCACTTTTAAGACTTGTAATGGCTGATAAAAACAGAATAGGAAATAAAGCTTACCAGCTTTAGAAGGCCGATGCTGATTAGTGTATGACAGTGGTTTAAGAATTGTTGAGGAATTCGTGGTAAATCAGTACTTATACATGTTACAGATTACAGTAAGCCAATTTTTTAAAAAAGATTTTATTTATTTATTTGAGAGAGAGAGAATGAGAGACAGAGAGCATGAGAGGAGGGAGGGTCAGAGGGAGAAGCAGACTCCCCGTCGAGCAGGGAGCCCGATGCGGGACTTGATCCCGGGACTCCAGGATCATGACCTGAGCCGAAGGCAGTCGCTTAACCAACTGAGCCACCCAGGCGCCCCTACAGTAAGCCAATTTAATTTTCTCTGTCGCTCAGATTTCTGGTGAGGACATGTAATGATGTGGATAGATTTCTGACTGAGCTAATGCTATCACTTACAATAATTCCTCTGACTTGTAATATTTGTAAGCACCTTATAAAGAGAAAATAATAGGCTTTTTCTTGGATTTTCTATAAAAAAGCTGTTTTCAAGTATTTAAGATAGAAAACTCTAAGATAATACAAATAATACTAACATAACATAATAAAATTTAAAAAAATACTCGTAGTAGTCTTGAAGAATCAGATCAGCACACCCTGAGAGTCTGACACAATTGGGACTCTCTTCATTAACTCTGTTATACATCAGTTAAGTTTTTTTCCCTTTTTTATGATAAATTCAACATAGAATCCTTTTCAGCTGGTTAATGAAAGTGCATCTTGAGTAAATAAGAATTCAATTTTAAAATGGTTTAATTATCATTTATATTTTATATATATTTTTATTTCAATTTTTTATGTAAATTCTAGTTAGTTAACATATGGTAAAATTGGTTTCAGGAGTAGAATTTAGTGATTTGTCACTTACATATATCACCCATTGTTCATCACAACAAGTGCCCTGTGGTTCTATTATGCCTCAGCATTTCTAGGATTTCTGTGAGCCTGATCACATAGCCCCTGACCCATCTCTCCCCACCTAGCTCTGCCTGTCCTTATTCAATGAGACCCTTCAGATGTATATGAGTGGGTTATATATGTGGGGGATGATTGCCAACATGTAACCTGGAAGTGAGGGAGATAAAGGAAGTTTCCAAAGCAATTTTTATATGGATCCTGGAGTTCAGGCTAAGATTGCCTTTTGCCCTCAGCAAAGTGTCCACATCCAGGCATTTGAGTCCCTAGGGGAATGTCACTCTGCCTGTTTCAAAGACTTGTCAGTGGGCTGTAAGTAGTAAGGAAATTTAATATTTTTTCTTCTGCCTTTGTTTCCCAATTCAGTTTTTTATTTTTTCTAAGAATACATAAGTTTGACTCCCTCTAAAGGACTTTGTATATAACAGTTTTTGTTTGTTATTTTAAAAATGTTTTTCTTTTTTTTTAAATATTTTATTTATTTATTTGACACAGAGAGAGAGAGAGCACAAGCAGGGGGAGCGGCAGGCAGAGGGAGAAGGAGAAACAGGCTCCCCGCTGATCAAGGAACCTGACCAACGGAGCCACTCAGGTGTCCCTGTGTATAACAGTTTTATGCACATGTGTTTTGGGGATTTTGAGTACTTTAAGTACACAAACAATACCCAGGTGAGGCCATTTGCTCATTTCCTCACCAAGGAGAGATGGGAATTCTGATTTCAAGGCCACCCTAACCTCATAACTGCTCTTTCTCCCCTGACCTCTTGGAAGTACCTCCAGGACATTCATTTGTGATTCCTCCCTTTCTCTACAGTGCTGTCTTCCCTGGCTGGTGGCAACTCTGTCTTATTCCTGGGCACCAAAATCTGAGTTATGCACCTGGTAGTAAGTGAGCCTGTTTGTATCTAATTTCTTTCATACCTACAGAGCCAGGTAATTCAAGAGTAATGATAGGGTCCCCACATTCTCAAGCCTTTTCAGAGCAACCTACTTTTTAATATTCAAATAAAGTGACTAAAAGCTCCATTCTTTGTGGACTAATAGTCCAGGACTGTTCCCAATGTTTCTGATGTGTCTCAAGGGAGTGTGTACGTTTTTAGAGGAAACATTTTAAATCTTGCTCTGAATTACTGCTCTTGGCTTCAACTCATTAGGCATCACCCTGTTGTCCCTTCTCTGAGGGCAGAAATTGTCTTCCTACCTCTTTCACACCCTGGGTGAACAAAGATTCCTTTTCTGTCCTTCCCTAAGGCACCAGTAAGGTGATTGTATGTAAGAGGCTTGCTGTAATTTAGGGTAATGTAGAGACATCACACTTCTGAAAAAGACAGTTTAACCCTAGGCTTCAGACGTCCCCATTGCCATCCATTGGCATTCCAGTGCACCTCTTTTCTTTGTCTTCTTTCGGCTTTTTTATTTGATCTCCTTTTTCTCCCCAGACCCAGGGCCCGATCTCTTCTCTTTCCTGCATGCCTTCCCTTGTTAAGGGAAACAACACTTGGAAAATCAATCAAATCATGAGACCATTCACTAAAGACACCCTCTTAAGTTATTTAGAGTAATTTGGCACTGTTTGCTTTAACCTCCCTCTTTAAAACTAAGCGTATTTAAGTGTGTGTGCATGTGTGTGAGTTGAGAAAGAGAGCTGATGTGCTTATTTATTTCTTATCCTTGCATTACCAGAGATCCTTTAATATATATTAATCAATACGCAAACAATGAATCATGGAACACTACATCAAAAACTAATGATGTAATGTATGGTGATTAACATAACATAATAAAAAAAAAAGTAGCAATCCTCTTCCTGCTATACACCTAAATTTAAATGTGTCAGTGATTGTAGTTTTTAAAAACACTTTTTTCTTTATGACTACTTCTGATTCGTTTTATAACCACCAAGAAACTTGGGCCTGGAAATAAGAGATATTTTAAGCATTCATTCAGATGTGACCTTGCTTCTTTTGTGGTTCATTCTGCATTTGTAAAAATCCTAATGTATCTTTGTTAGTGGAGGCTTTTGTTATCTTAGTGAATAATACCACACAGTAGTGAACACTGGGAAAGTCTGAAATATCTGGCCTGTTAGCTGCCAAACTATTTAAAAACACTCAGGCAGTTTGGCAGTAAATTTTTTTTAGTCACTACTTAATTACCTCTGTGCTTTGGAGAATGTCGCAAGACACCATGGATATCAAATATTTTTGTCTCTTTTCAGATTTCTTTGAGGGACAGATGCATCTCAAGCATGGCTGGAATATAAGGAAATATAATTTTAAAAAAAGTCAGGTGTGGCTAAGGAGGTCACCTTTAGCGAAAGACTAATTACATTATAATAGACCTTCAGGAAGTACAATCTATTTTTAATTTTCTTTCACACCCCCACAGATTTCTTTCAGAGAGAATAGTGTCTCAAGAATCTCCTTGATGCAGGAGACAAAAAAAGGCATAATATTACATTATTCATGTCCTTTACCACACTTTAATTTGTATGAAATAATCATGGTCTTAAAACTTCCTAACCAGTATTTAGGAATATTAAATAACCCTAATTTGAGGTTAGTGAATTTATTTCATGAGTTAGTTTTATTTAATGAGCACTTAGTGATTTCTCAACATTCACATGTTATAGTCTAAAGATTATGTGAATGTAAAAACTGGAGTACATTTTTTTGCATGAAAATAATGTGTTAGAAATCTGTCCACAAAAGACAATTTAATGATATAATTGATATACTGTATATTTACAGTGATAAATAGAATAATGTTGATCTGGGACTTAAAATTAAGTATTTCTGATCAAATATTGATATATATTCATTGTGAATATTGGCATATGAAATTTGCTTAATGGCAAATATGGTTAGACTCTGAAGGGATTTGGGTACCATTAAGCACACAGGTAGCTGATGGAATTGATGATGAATTTTATTTTTTTTATTTTTAAATTTCCTCTAAAGATTTTATTTATATATTTGCCAGAGAGATCACAAGTAGGCAGAGGGGCAGGTAGAGGGAGAGGGAGAAGCAGGCTCCCCACTGAGCAGTTGAGCCAGATGCGGGACTCGATCCCAGGACCCTGGGATTATGACCTGAGCTGAAGGCAGACGCTTAACTGACTGAGCCACCCAGGCACCCCTTGATGACAAATTTTAATCAAATGTACCTTCATCTTGGTATAGGTGTGTATACCAAGCACTACTCTTAGTCATCTTGCCTGGTGGTTTATTTTTTCTTTATGGGGTGGTGGTGTTTCCCCATTCCCTTAAAATTAGACAAATGTTCCTGAGATCCGAAAGAACTGGGGTAGAGAAGCAAGGAAAATGCATTATACATGTGGTGCATTTAAATGAGAAAGCTTATGCATATGACTGAATTAAATTTTGACGCATAGGAGACAAAACATCTTGTGTGCTGATACGAGAGCCTAGGGAGGATGTGGTTATGAATGATAGGGTCAGATTTTGGTCAGTAGGTGACTCCATCAACCAGTGCCATTTGGTAGCTACCTGGTGGGTAAGGAATGAGTTTTAGGTCAAACACATGCCTGAGATAAAAACTCACTAGGTTACTTTTACTTTTCTACCTTCTTAATTCTGCAGTATACTTAATTACAAAATGCTTTCAGTTTTGCCTTCTCAGTAGTTTTGAAATTTGTCCCTTCCTTTCCCTTTCTTCCTAACACGAGTACTCTAGATATTTATCAGGCTCTACTATTTCAATAGTTTCCCAGTTAGTTGTCAGGACTCCATTTTCTTCTTACATTAATACATTTTTTATATTACTGATTGGCAGAGTTCTTGTAAAATACATACCACTTCCCTGGTAAGCAGAGTAGTTTACTTCACACTTTAGATTTAGTCAGTTCCTTGTAGGGTTGGGCTGTGGGCCTATTAAACATGTTTAGCAAATAGTCATTTATTTACCAAGCACATATGAATTGACAGGATAATAGATTATTTTCACCCATTTGCCACTATATAAAATTGATTTCAGACAGTCATCAGTATGGTGGACTTGAATTTATTAGTAACTATAAGTGAAGCTAAATGTAGTTAATAAATTTCAGGCTTTAAGAATCATTGAAAATTATATTGGGTATTATGAATTGTTAAGTAAAGAAAAGGCACATGAGAATATAATATTATGTATTTGGAGAGTCTTTGATTTAGTTTTTTACCAAAATGACCCATCTTGACACACTATTAATAGAACGTATGGGAAGATGGAGATTTCTGTCATATGAATCAGTGCTAGAAAATAAAAATAACAAAGTTTGATGCTTCCTGCTTAAGTTATTTTCTACGGTCCAGAAGGAAATGGTGACAGCATGGTATTTGAAGTTCTTCCTGTTCTGATCTCTGACATTTCTGTTCTGACTTTCTGCCACTTCTTCCATGCACTCTGGCATAGTGTATGGAGTACTCCCAACGTGACCACCGCCACAATGGCTGATGATTCTGCAGGCAGAATCCAATCTCCTTCAGAGGCCACCTCAGCTTCCTCCATAGTCTCTCTGATAACTGTTGGCTACTTCCTGTGCTCCCAAAGCACTGCACTCATACTTCTTTCAGAGCAGCCCTCATGTTTAGTTTAGGGAATGCCTCCACACATACTCTGTGCTACCTAAGGTAAGGATAGTGCTGTGTTCTGTGTATTGCAACCAAACAGAGCACTTGGCCCATAGGAAGCACTGGACACATTTAATTGCTTGGTATAAGAGGCACATTATATGTCAAATACTTTTTGCTCCTGTATGTATATGGGATCATCAGCAGAACTTTGTGGACAGACAAGTATCTGGGCTCCAGACCAGACTTGCTAAATTAGTAACCCACAAGAATGGTTCTAGGTCTGTGCATTTGGAACAGAAACTCCACAGATGATTCTAATGTGGAAACAGTTAAGTTTGTAAAAGAATAGGTCAGCACAGACTAGAGCTACCAGGGAAAGTTTGTAGAAGAGGCACTGTATACGAAGCTTTGAAGTTTGGGGGAAAGAGATCAAGTCAAATAAAAAAAAAATGCACAAGTATGGATATGTATGTCAAGAGGACAATAGGGTGACCAGTATTTTGAATAGAACATTTATGTGAGAGTAATGTTTGTTAACGTGCATAAGCAGAGAAGCCCCAGATCATGGGGGAGTTTGAAAATCTGTGCAAACTTGAGCAGTTGAGCAGAGGCTGACTATCTTAGAGATGGGCACGTCACTGAATCTTGTCATAGCAGTGTAATCAGGAAGAGGGCAGCTTGTTTATGAAAAAGAATAAGGAGCATCTCATTCTTAAGAAAATATTTCTTTGAAACCTTCAGAAATCTACGAATTAAAGAATCACAGAATTTTAGAGCTAAAAACACATATTTATGCTTTGCCTTTAAGTAGAATTCCACAGAAAACTAATTCCTCATTGAAAAAAGAAATGGTTCCATGGTTAAATAAGTTTGGGATGTTAGATCAAATGGTCTGTTTCCTTTCCAAAATTTGTTCAGTGAATACATTTTTTAAACTGTAGGACTTCTCAAAGCTTGCAATATAGTGATTTATATTATAAATCTCTAAGAGGGAAATAGAGTAAGGAAGATTTTCCAAGCCCTTTGCTATGAACAACTTGTCAGTATGTCGCTGGACACTTAAAACTTCAGTGAAGCTCAGGAGGCACACTGTGACATACTGGCTTAAGGATATGACCTTTGGAATTAGGTAACTTGAGTTCAAAACCTAACTTGATGCCGTGAACTGATTTACATCAACTTCATTCCCAATTATTAGATTATTTTGGTGAAGGCTATAGGCTATCCCCATGCCCTTCTCCACATACAAGATGTCCTGAGTTACAGTGAGAGAACAAGGTTGAGACTGGATCCTTGCATAGATATAACCATTTCTTAATACACAAAGCAAACATGAGTCATAAAATCTATGTAATGTGTGACATTGGTGGAAAGATCTTTAATAGCAATCAGTTGATTTCCATATGGATAAGATGTGTATCATGGTGAGATTGGAAATTTTGGGGAATAGAAAGGAGAAAGATCTTCATGGACTGTTAGATTCTAATTCAAAGATTTTGAATGTCCACGTGGCAATAAATGCACAGGTAATAAGCTATCTGGAGGAGGGAAAGGAGTTAGAAAAGGACATAGAAAGGTATTAAAGAAAACGTGGCTTACAAGTTTAGCTCAGAGCTTGCATGCTGTGCTAATGTGCTATTAATAATCATCCTTCAGCTAACTTTTGCAATACTACTCTTTTTATAATTTCTATGAAATATGTATTATTACAAGAAAGTCCATTTAGCTTGGCCCTTTGGAGAATGAATTACTCCTTTGAATCTAGATTGAAACATTTTTCAGACTTCTAAACTCAGTGATTCATTTATTAATAAATAGCAGAATGCATTGAATTAATATACTGTTTTAAGATAGCGATGGGTTATTGATTTCTGCAGATATTCTGTATATTATCTACATATAGGATCAATATATTTCATTACCATACTGGTATATCTTGTGTCTGGAATTGTACTTTGAAAATGATCTTATTCTAGAACTGACAAAGTCTCTTAATGGCTGTCAAATTAGAAAAGACCTCTATCTGTATTTATACATTATTTTCTTCGGTCACATTATCAGCATGGTTTTGATTATCTGTTTTCATGGACTTGTTTCCTACTCTCACAACCCACTTTCCATATATTGCATTATTTGGGGATAATATCTCAATTGCAGTGACCTCAATATTCCCTAAAGTAGCTCTGCCTAGAGTATTATTGTCATCATTATTTGATTACTTATTTCATACCTTTTTTAAATAGTTTCTGATTATGTCATAATATCTCTGATTTTAGATTCCTGTTATAATTTGACAACCTGCGCTATATCCATTCTAAAGCATTTCATTTGTCTGATTGTCGAAGTTTTGATTATACTTGATTGATTTCTAATCATAAGAATAATAGTTAATGTCAGTAATATTTTGATAGTTGATGGTTTGAGGGAAAATTTTTCTGTTGGCAAACATTGCTTCCTTGCTTCGATGTGAGAAAATTAAGATGATAAAGGGTTGATGGTACCAAGTATTTGCATATTATAGGTAGAATGTATACCTATAGGTAACTGCATGTAGTACATTTGTATGATATATATTAATACTCATTTACCTATCTCACTTAAAAACTTTTAATTTATTTTTGAATTATCCTGCTACTAAAGTGAAAAGCCATGAAATGAACAAAAAATTTTCCATTAATTTTAATGGAAAAAATTATGCATTTTATCCCAACCTGAGATATCAGTAAAATTTTCACAACTAGAAAAATATGTCAACTGAAAAATAAAAACAAGTTTATGTGAGAAAAATAAGAATAAATTTGTAAGTAAATAACTCTCTGAGAAAATTTAATGTAATGAAAGTTTATTCATTTTTTTTCCTTTATTTTTCAGTAGTTTCTTAGCAGATCTTAAACCATTTTGTAGTCATGAGTATCTTGCACCTTAAATGTTTACCTATAAAAATAGAGGATAGGAAAGCACCTCAGAGCAATATGGGTACAAAACAGGAGACTATATTGAATTACATGGAAATAATGTATGACACATGCACAATACTAATGGGAATATCACAGGATATGACTTGGTGACCATTTATGAAATACTTATTTTCCTTCAAACATGAGGCATAATGCAAAAGTGTTCTATTTGATATTCTCTTGTGATAGGCTGATTGCTATTTGTCTTTGCCTGCAACTGTAACTTGAAATATTACTTTTTATGTATTTATTTAGAGTGCTTTTATATTAAAAATATTATATCTAAAACCAGAGAAATTGATGTGGAAAAAGTCTTTTAACATTTGAAGTAGTTCTGTTATATATTTTTACACTCCAACACGGAACACTTTTATCTATTTAAAACACCTTTCATTCATTTGAAAAAGTACTATTCATGGGCTTGGGAGAACGTTAGATATGTGCAGAGAGTAATTTGTCTGTGAATTGATGAAAATGAAAGTCATGCAATTTTAACAATAATTCAGGGCCAAACCCATGTGAAAGAGCTCTCAGCAGGGTGAAACCACTTCATTCTCCATTTTTGGACTGACCTTGGACTTGGTGGGATCTTCCCTAGTTTATGGTAATTGCTCTCATTAGTAAGGTTAGGAGTAAATTTCAAGCTAAATAGCTCAGCGCCATTCAGTGCCCATCAAAAAAACCATTCAAGGGAATAAACCAGGAAAGGGAATTCATGAATTAACTGGCCACCACAATTTCAGCACCCCCCAAAAAAATAATTTAACAGTTTTACCTATTACATAAAATTCTTATCCAGTATTACACTGAAAACTTCTGATCTAAGATCTCTCCTTTATTGTTGAGAGTATCTGGCACTTTACATGCTTTCTTTTTTTCTCATTAAGGCACACTTAGGAATTTTTTAGAGGAGATGGGAGGGTTGAACAGCTTTCTAAAAGTTAAATTTTTATTGTTATTTATGCTATCAATGTTAGTTTATGTTGGTGAGCATGAACATGTCCTAGCTTCTAACCATGGTCTGAGTACAAGCAGCATTACCATCACCTGGGAACTTGTTAGAAATGCAGAACCTTAGTCTTTACTATAAACCTACTGAAACAGAATTGGCATTTTAGCAAGATCCCCAGATTGAGAAACACACACCAAGTTTGTTGGAACAGGAAATAAATATTTGGAATGAGTCAGTTAGAAAGGGTACTTGAGATACAAAAAAAAAAAAAAATGCAGAATTTAAGAGACTGTTAGTGTGACCAAGTTGGGTCAACTTGATGCCAAATATTGTTCAGTGTGGTAAAAAGTAAAGCAATATAAAACAAACAAAAACTTACAAAAACAATTATAGCACATTCCCTTTTATCATATGATAGCGTAATCGCAAGTATGAACTGAGGGGTGAAAAGGAGTCAAGAAATAATGCTGAAGAAATAACATAGCTTTTTCCCCCTTTTTTTGAATGTATATTAGCCAAAATGAGATGCTGGCCCTATATATCCTTCTTAGTTCTGTGACATTTATTTTCGGGATCTACGCAAATTGCATGACAAATGAATCAAATCCCGTTGAGTTTATAGTGTTTTGCTGAAAAACTAAAATAGGATGTCCCTTCCCAAATTCTTTTATCTTTAAACCACTTCTAACTTTTCCGATTATATCAAGAACAAAGTTTTGATTAAGTGCCAGGGAGTAAATACCTGACTTTATAGGTTATTGTTTCTGATAATTTCCAAATAAGGAAGGCTTATGAGGCTGCTCTAACCAGGAAGGTGTGCAGTAGCTCATAGTAAACCTGGAGGAGGAGGGAGGGGCAAGACACCGTTTCTGAGAAGTTGGCAGGGCTGACTGCCAATATTCAAAACAATCCAGAATCCACACATTCAGGGTCTTTCTATACATTGGTATCTGTCAAATCTATATGCTTCATTTTTATTTTCAGAAGTTTCAGATATTGATGTAGCTATAATGTGTAGTCTGATTTCCTACCTATTTATAATTGCATAATGATGCTACACATATAAACCTTTACTGTAACAGTTATTTTATATTCAATTACATTTACAAAATACTTGATTTCTCAGTGATGATTCAGTTTTACAATTAAATGAATTGCAATTGATTTTGTTTACTTCTAGAATCAATTTCAATGCCTGGAATTTGTTGTTTTGGCAATATTAAAAAAGTCAAATTTTACCTTTTTCATATATTTGCTTTGAAATACTGTTTTTTCTACTTTTTACAATAACTCTTGAGGTTTATTCTCATTTAAAGTCTGAGTCTATATTAAATTCTGTGAGTCTGTAATAAAGAGAAGCTTATATTGATTGATTTACTGCTATATCTTTTTTCCATTTGTTCAAATCAGTACAGTGAATACTGAAGCAAAGATGTATAAAAGTGAATTTGATATTTATTTGCAAATATAGAGACAAGGTGTAACATACATAGTTTATGACTCTTGAACTTGTGTTTTATGATGATTATATGATCTAAATTTTGATCAACTAAACAAAAATCTCTTGTACAGTAGCACCACTAGTTAATATTAAATACAAGTTTTATAGTCACGTTGTTATAACATAGGGTGGGGGAGACTAAAGAGGAAATGAGAGTGAGTGAAGTTAGCCCACTGTGGCAAGATCTACTAGTTAAACCCTAAATCCTGTATCCTTTCTTGCTGGTATAGTCCTGTGACTGAAGTGTCACCTATGGTATGTGAGTGGAGTGATGTATCCAACTTCTGGTTCAACTAATTAAGACGTCTACCCTGGATTTGCTCTCCCTTTCCCATCTTGATGATTGAAAATGGCAACAATTGGAAAAATGTTGCAAGTGGCACGTTAAGCATAGAAGAACTGTTCTACTAGCTTGGGTTCTATGATGAGTTTGATAATCTGGGTCCATCTAGCTACCCTGGACCATAATGTGAGGAAGAAAAATATGCTTCTATGTTTTTTGACCAGTGTCTTGGTTACAGTAGGCTAGCCTTCAGTCTAATGTAACTGTGAAGTTTTTCTGGTGGTGATAGGATGACCATACAATTGTCCATACTGGGAACTTTTGAAGATAAGAGGGTATTCAGTTAATACTGAGTGTAGGAAAAGTGGTGTAAATTGGGAGTATTAAAATTCAGGAGAGGATGCGTTGGTCCTTGGCTGCTCTGGTTGCAAAGCCATTTTTCTTTCCATATAATGGCAATTTATCATGTCACTCATCTAAGCATGTTATTAGGCTCCCTCACAGATTAAAGCCTTTCTCCATTTGGTTCATAATAGGTACTCTTATTTTATGAGTTCAACATTTCGGGTAATGGACACATTTTTCCTCCCTAAAATATTTAAGGAGTAAAATAAATAGCTGAGAAAAATTGTCACCCCAGGGTCCATCCTTTACAGAACACCCATCTTGTATTGTCCCTGCTCCAAGCAGCCATAGGGTTTCCTGTGGTCTTATCACGGTGTTAGCGTAGGTCTGTTTCCAGGAGACTTGCCTCCTCTAATTAGCCTCTCTGAGTTTGGAATCCTTACTTATATAATGAGACAAAGACCATTCAATTCCCATTGCAATTGTGAAGATTAAAAGAAAACAAGCACATAAAGCATTTATCATAGTGCCTGGCCAGTGAAAATTAATGTGCAGTGGTGATAAATAAAAATTGGTCCCAAAGTACCCAAAACTAGACACATCCAAAGCAGAATTCATGATCACTTTGAAACCTGTATAACTTTCTTTGGTAACTCTTTGTATTAATAATATCACCAAGGATTTTGATGGTCACACCTGAGTATCTCCAGCTTATCTTTCATTCCTCAAATCCACTTGGTCACCAGATCCTGTTATTTCTGTCTCTTGGATCCTGTCCTCTCTTTCCTCAATGGCTGCTGTAGCGGTTACAGGCCCTCTTGGGATTGAATAAGTGAAATAAGTCAGAGAAGGACAAATACTGTTTGCCAAATGTAAAAACATCAAATTCAGGGAAATAAAGGAATGGTGGTTGCCAGGGGTTGGGGTAGAGGAAATGGGGAAACATTGATCAAGTGGTATAAACTTTTGGTTATAAGATGACTTAAGTTCTATGATATCATGTACAGTATAGTGACTATAGTTAAAAATACTGTAGTGTGTAGTCGACATGTGCTATGAGAACAGAGCTTTAATGTTCTCACCATCACAAGAATAACAATAAAGTGGTAATTGTGTGAAGTGAAGAATGTGTTAACTAAACTTACTGTGGTAAACTTTTCACAGTATATACTTGTATCAAATTATCATGTTTTACCTCTTAAACTTACATAATATTGTATGTTAAAGATATATTTTGGATCTCTTTTCTTTTTCCTTTCCTTCAACCTATCATTTCTAGGAAGAGAGAACTTCTATACACAGGGTTCCATGATTTCCTGGATTTCTTATTTTCACCAAAATCTAATCATGAGGCCATACAGGATACCCTAGGTTATTTATCTTGGGATTCATCGTATAGCTGAACGCATTTGGAAAAATCAGAAGACCTTCAGAGCAATAACGCTACTGACTTGACTTACCATCATAGCTTGTCCCCCAGAAAGATATGTGCATGTCCAAATTCCTGAAACCTGTGAATGTTACCTATTTAGAAAAAAAGATGTTGTGGATGTAATTAAAGTCTTTTTGAGATAATCAGATAATCCTGGATTATCCAGGTGGATTCTTTTTTATTTTTATTTATCTTTTTTTAAAGATTTTATTTATTTATTTGAGAGAGAGAGAGAGAGTGAGAAACATCATAAGAGGGGAGAGGGTCAGAGGGAGAAACAGGCTCCCTGCTGAGCTGGGAGCCCGATGTGGGACTTGATCCCAGGACTCTGGGATCATGACCTGGGCCAAAGGCAGTCACCCAACCAACTGAGCCACCCAGGTGCCCCATCCAGGTGGATTCTAAGTCTAGTGACAGGCATCCTTATAGAAAACATAGATCCTAAGAGGAGGTGATGTGCAGGACCCTCTTACAAGCTCACCTGTTGTTGGCAGAATTAATTTTCTTGCTACTGTAGGACTGAAATACCTGTTTTCTTACTGGCTGTGGGTTGGGAAAAAACCTTGCTTTATGCCCCCCCTTTATCTTTAAAGTCAGTAATGGTGTGAATCCTTCTCATGCTTTGACTATTTCTGAATTCCTCTTCTGCAACTAACTGGAGAAAAAGATTTTCTTTTAAAGGATTTATGTGATAATCACCCAGAAAATGTCCTTACCTTAACAACTGATTTGGGACTTTAATTATATTTGCAAAATCTCTTCACAGTAGTACTTAGATTAGTGTGGATTACATAACTGGGAAAAGCCGTGCATACCCCAGGGCCTAAGGCTCTTATGGGGGCTAAGTCAGGATTCTGCGCCCCCCATAATGTCTTGCTTAAAATAAAAAAATAGACAAAATGTATGAAACAATAGTTTTCATGTCATTGGATGTGAGGTATAGACTGGTAGTTGCTAAGAGATGGGGAAAAAATGAGATGAATTCTATTGCTTACTACGTGGAGAGGGTTTCTAGACTCACACAGGGAGAAGAAACCCAGTAAGAGCCCAGCAGTTTCTTTATTTTTTTATTTTTAATTTTTTTAAGATTTTATTTATTTATTTGACAGAGAGAGACGCAGTGAGAGAGGGAACACAAGCAGGGGGAGTGGGAGAGGGAGAAGCAGGCTTCCCACGGAGCAGGGAGCCAGATGTGGGGCTCGATCCCATGACCCTGGGATCATGACCTGAGCCGAAGGCAGCCGAAGGCAGCCAAAGGCAGATGCTTAACGACTGAGCTACCCAGGCGCCCCTCAGAGGAATTTTTAACATTTGTTTAATGTTGTTTAATAGATATAATAAAGACACTAACATTAGAACATTAGTTCACTATAATTTTGATAACTAACACAAAGCTATAATTATTTTCAAATTTGTCACAAAGAATCTTTATACCATATTTGTTCTTCAACTTAGGGTGTTATCTAGTAATTGGTTCTAATATGATCTTACATTGTCCTGGCTATACTTAGAATTCACGTTTCCATCAAACCTATGTTTGATTTTTGTTGTTGCTGTTGTTTTTGGCATAACCTTACTGAACACACTAAGAGGCACTCTCCTCTCCCCATACAAAATATCTCCTATGTTTGGATCTTGCATAATTATAAGACAGATATGCCTAGAGAGACACTATGGTTTTCAACTGCTCATGAAAGAGCACACTTCTCCCTCTAAGCAATCGTAGGGGTCTTTCAGTACACCTCGGTTTCAGACATTCTGGAGGATGAATGCCTCTTTCTTCTTGTGCTCAGATGTTCACCTTGGTTGCCCTTGAGAGGAAATGTTCTTTCCTGTCAGTGGTTATAGCATCCTGTTTCACTTTTTAAATGGGATTTATGTATCCTATATAGACTGTATGTTGATAGACCATTCTAAATATACTTTCCTAATTTGACAGCTATTTTTGTGTTTTGATAACAAATGGATTAAAACATAAAAAAATTATTGTTTTCCTCCCATTCTCTTAAAATTATAAGTGGTGCTGCCACAAGCTTTCTTCACTCACAAGGGGATTATACATACTTCTCTTTCCATAATATTTACTTGGAATAAGTATTGAGAAATAGAATAACAGTGTACAGCAACTACCATTTATTGATTCTTACTATATACAAAGCTGTGTGGTAAGGGCTTAAAATACATTATCTGTTTTAATCCTTATACTTGAGTTAAGTGCTATTAATGTTTCTATTAAGCATGTGAGAGAACTGAGGTACAGAGATATTAAATAAATTACCTACGGTCATGCAGAGAGTGGCATAGCCAGAATTTATACCTAGACTATCTTATTTCAGTGCCCTTGAGACAGTCCACTGTGAGGAGTTACCATTCTAAAATGCAAAACTAAGCACGTTATTCACCACTGATGTCTCATTAGTCAGTGATGCCAGTCTAAATCAGATTTAAAAGCTGTTTACAACTTGGCCATAACCTACATTTCCAGTCCTTACTCACCCTACCTCTGATGCCAGCACACAGACATTCATCTCATACCAGAGAGGTGTGAAACCACTTTTCCTGGACAGTCTTGTTTTTGTTATGCCTCTATATTTTGGCATGTGGGCTTCCATCCATGTTTAATCCCCTTCCCCACCTTGGCCACCTGGAAACTTTCTACCCCTTCTTGAAGACTATTCATGAAGACTTGTCCAACCGCCACCCCCAGACAGAATGAATTCTGTCTTCTGGAGTGCTAAGACTACTACTATTGAACAACCTATTGAGAAATTGTTATGTAGGGAAAAGAGTGGGTGCTATCTTTAGATGGGAGATATTTTAACATATTTAAATGTTTATGGGAAAGTTCTATTAAAGATGGAAAGGCTAAAATATCAATAATTCTTAGCTAAAATGTTAATAATCCCCAAGAAGAGGTAAGGTGATGGGATCCAGAGTGGGGAGAAAGATTGTCCATACAGAGAGAATCCTGGGAAGAAAGATATTATTTTAACATCAGAAGAGGGAAGAAGTCCAAGTAAACATACAGAGAGTGTGTCTATTTGGGACTGAAGACTTGAAAGAACTACTAATTTTTTGTGAAGAAGTCTAGGCCACTGAGATTCAGATTTGTGGAGTCAGAGAGAAAGGGAGAAAGAGAATAAGGAATTCAATTTTGCATTAAAAAAAAAAAGCCTGTAATTGCAAAGGAAGGATATCATGTGTAAAACATAAAAAAAGTTGAAACCAAGCTAAAATGTTTAAGAGGCTGCAGAGATGATGTTTCCCTATCACTTTACAACATCCCCCAAACACAATCTAATGAATCTAATGTGTGGTGCAGGGAAGAGTAAGGAGTCTGGTCAGTGTCCTCTATGCAGTCATATCTAGATGTCTAGAATCTACTTTTTGTTCTCTTAATGTGCAGATCTTGATCAGATCGCCCGTATTTTTTTCCCACATCTGTAGTTTTCACACAATAGGAAGTCCAAGGTATTTGTAATTTTTACATCATCAAATGTGTGATCAGGTTTCCTTTGGAAATAAACTCCAGCAAGAGATCAGTTAATGACAGGAACTGTTTCTTCTTTCTCTTTATTCCTTATAACTCCCAGTTTGGTTCTCTGCATATGATCAATACATTCTTGTTGGAATGCTTTTTGTGAAAGTAACAGTTCTTACCATTTTCTAGCTATTGCTCTTTTCTCTGTAGTAGATTGATTAACATTGAAATTTCAGTGACTCTGATGAGCAATTCTTTGATTTTCATTTCGGCGTGGTAGGGCCACTAGGATGTTCAGAGTGTTGTTTTCCCCAGGCTTGAGATTGGTCTGCTCTCTTACTTTAGTGATTTAGGGAACTGTTCAGTTGTTTAAATTCACTCAAATAACAGCCCGTTCTGATAGGAAAGCATTTCTTTTTGTTATTCTTTGCTTGAAATAAGACATTCAAAGCTCTGAAACTGTTACACACAGAGCAACACTTTCCAAGAGAGATTAACATAGCAATAGGTTCCTCAGAACTGTAATCTACTACCTTTCAAATGAATGTCAAGTTATGCTGGCCAATGCATTCAAATGCTCTAATCATCTCATCTATTCTGTTTCCTGCTTTCAGAAACTAAAATACAATTCTTAATGTTTGTTTCATTGCCACACTGTCACCAAGGATACCTGATGCAAAGATTCTCAGCACTGTGGGATTACAACAAAAGGTTATAGATCTTCATTACTTGACTGCAGTACAATCATTACAGAACTCTAGAACAGATTGTTTTGGCGCATCACATTTTTTAAGGTGATAATCTTAAATGTTTACCTTATGTGAGAGTACATATAATAAACTGTGAAGACTTTCACACATGACTGTAAACCAGTTCTTAAATTGTCAGGTTCTAGCAAGTAGGTTTTACTTAATATTTGGAATTTAGGGGTATTTTATTTTTTAAACAGAAAGTTTCTGGGGCTCCTGGGTGGCTCAGTCAGTTAGGCATCCGACTGTTGGTTTTGGCTCAGGTCATGATCTCTCAGGGTCCTGATATTGAATGCCACACATGGAGTCTGCTGAGATTCTCTCTCCCTCTCTCTATCCCTGTGCCCCCCCACCATGCCAACCCATGCTCATTTGCTCTCTAAAATAAATAAAATCTTTAAAAAAAAAGAAAGTTTCTATTTAACCTTCTTAATTTTTCCCTACTTTGATTTTCTAGCTAATAGTTGGATTCAGAGAATATAAGTTTCCAGCATCTATTCACATACTGTACATTAGTTTGACTGATACAAAGACAAACCACAGCACAGATTTAAGAAATGAATGAATTGTTCACTAACCTGACCAAGAGAGATTAGCACTGTTTGATCTTTGGCATGTGATAGATTATGGCAAGGACCAAGGTAATCAAACTCAGCCGTTACAAAGCTCACTGAAACAAGATGGCAGAACTTCAGAAGGGCCATATAATAAAAATGTATAGTCAAATTAAAATCAGAGTTTGATACTACTTACTGTTCTTTTTTTTGTATCTTACTGGTTTCTTCATTATCTGTCGTAATTATTACAGTCCTTTGTTATTGCTTTTTATGTTTTTATATTTTGTGCCTAATAGTGATGTAATATATAGTAATTATCAAAAACTCAACTAATATGCTCTGAGACTAAAAATCATATCAAATACAATTCTATAATTAATAGTTTTAAGTTAAGAATTTTTTTCAGATGAATTCTTTATGGCATATATCCATTTCTTTATTCTTTTTTTTTTTTTGAAAAATTTTATTTATTTATTAGAGAGAGAGACAGCAAGAGAGACAACACAAGCAAGGGGAGCGTGAGAGGCAGAAGCAGGCTTCCCGCGGAGGAGGGAGCCCGATGCGGGGCTCGATCCCAGGACCCTGGGATCATGATCTGAGCTGAAGGCAGACACTTAACGACTGAGCCACCCAGGCGCCCCACATTTCTTTATTCTTTATATGGCCAGCTGATTTTCGTATCCTATTTAATACTTCATATTTTAAAAACGTAATTGTGAAGGATAATATTTATTCATTTAATAAAAATTGAGTATGTATTCTATAACAGTACCGTGCAAGAAGCTGGGGAAACAAAAATGAAGAAGGCATAATACTTTCAAGAAGCTCATGGTCCAGCAAGGGAGACAGAGTTAAGTAATAGGTCAAATATATGATGAAAATAGTGCAGGAACACAGGGTAAAGCAATGAACCTCCCTTGGAAGACTGGGACTATGATAACAGAGAAGTGATTGTTGAAATGGAAAGTTCCCAGATTGGAAAAGAAAGCAACATAAAAATTAAGGTATTCTAGAAAGAATAGTATCTACAAAAATAAAGATGGATGAAAAAATCTCTATCCAGGAGAAAGCAATTTACCCTGATGTCAGGATAGAGTGTCAGTTCACTGGCAATGGCAGGACTGAGAGTTGATATCATATCCAGAAGGCTGGAAAAAAAACCCCACAAGTCTTACTACTAACAATGTTTTTCATTGGAATTTCTTTTCCCCTGGAAACAAATTTACTTTCTCTGTCTGCATAGGGCTGTGTTTGACGCTTGACAAAGGTAAGCATTCTGACACATAAATCTTAGAAAAATGACTTTTTACTGTGATACCTGCAAGGGGTACTTTTATCAAAAATGCTCTCAAAGACACATCAGTTGGGGTATGGTAAGTAGGAGTAGCTTCTCGAGTTTCTATGTTTTTTCACAAGAGATATGCTCAGAATTATGGCAGTGGTACTCTGCCTGAGCAGGCTGGGGTCTTGCTAGGTTGTAAGAAGTCCTAAGTGGTAACTTAGCAATCCTCTTACCCTTAAAGAATAGCATCCTAAAATTTCCAGAATAGAGATCTTATATACTAGCAATACTCACTTTCATAAGCCATGCTAATTGTATCAAAGCATTGTGCTCTTTGTATAATTTTTCTTTGTTACCAGGAAACTGAACCTGTTCTTTTTGGTTGGTGATAAGATGACCATCAACAGTTCATATGCACATCCTACCAGTCTAGAAATTTCCATAGAGAGAATACGCTTTTCCATATAGTTCTGATAGAAAAGTCCTACAGAGGTCTGTGGGTTGATTAGGATCAATATGATTAGCAGGTCTTGTTCCTTGTTTCTTCCCTAGTCTGGACGGGAAGAGCAAACTCAGTTTATGTCAATCTCAGCACATGACATGGGTTCCCTAGATGAAGAGCAATTTTATAATAAGGTTTGTGAATGTTTAAGATGCTGATGCGCTGGAGTGGCTCAGGTTGTGACTATAAAAAGGCAGATGCCCACAATATTTGTCAATGCTATTTGCTTTTGCAAATGCTATTTTTATGGCTTCATTGTTGATAGATTTTATTTGTAACTATTCTAAATGCACTTAAGTTGGTTTAAGAACAAAAACTAGGTAATGCAGCAGATAAAGATACATCTGTCTTTTCATTATTTATTTTTCCCATTAGAAAAATGGAATAATACCTGCCTGTTCTAAGAAAAGTATATTTTTTTGAAAGTCTTTTTTTCTTTAAATATAGCACTAATTGCGTGGAGCAAAATAAATTTGTTCCCTTAATCTGGCAGGTATTAAGCCACTCTTCACAATTCTATGAGTAAATTTGACTAATTACCTAAGGCTTTTAAAACTCTTGCTGAATTATGGAGACCTTTGCTTCAGGTTTTTTCTTTACTTATCCACTGCTGTCTGCTGATGTTAATTAGATTGTAACCACTAAATTAATATACAGTAAAGGAAAATAAACCACATGAATAAGAGGTAGAAATGATATTGGTTTCCTACTTATGTTATTATTTTTTTAAATTTCAGGCAATGATTTAAAATATTCTCAGCAAAGTGATTGGTACAGTGGGGGAGGCTTCTACCCAAAAATTTTAAAGTTTTAATGATTTCAGTAAATCATCATTAATCTTACTAATGAAATATCTACATTTTAAATGGCAATTGACAATTTTTTAGCTCCATAATATTTTCATAATTTACCTGTTTTTAACCTTCCCTTAAATTTTTTATGTTACAAACTAGAATTACTATTTATACAAATTATTTTTTCAGTTTAGCTAGAGTAATAAGGTCACCTGTACTTTCTGAGTGGAATACATAAAGTGTATGCAGTTTGAGTTTTAGTATTTTACATTTTAACAATGCTAGTTTTTATATTTTTTCCATAACTAATAAATCCTAATCAGGAGACATTTGTCAAGGGGAAATTAAAATCTGATTTCTACATGTGAATTCATAGCCAATGAATAATTGATTAACTACATTGTTATTTTTGTTTACATACTTAGATCTTTTTCTCCTGGTCAGTGGCATTCCCTGTTTTTCGCTTAAAGTGGGAACAATTAAATCAGTAAATTTAATACAAAATTATTACAAATAATAACCAAACTAGTCTTATTCCCTCTAATATACATAGGACCTTCTTTAGGGAATAGTTGTCTGTTTTCTTCTTTTTTTGTTGTTGCAGTCAGCACATACTATAAGTATTGGCCCTTCTGTGAAATGGTAAATTTGTCCTTTGTTAAACACTATGGTTGTTGTTTATAATGCATTAGGTAGGTAGCTTTTTTTTTTCCCCAAAACAGCCCCCCCAAGAAAACATTTTTCCCCTGAAATATCTTTTTTTTTTTTTAAAGATTTTATTTATTTATTTGACAGAGCGAGAGTGAGCGAGCACAAGCAGGGGGAGCAACAGGCAGAGGGAGAAGCAGGCTCTCCGCTGAGCAGGGAGCCCAATGTGGGACTCAATCCCAGGATCCTGAGATCAGGACCTGAGCTGAAGGCAGACACTTAACCAACTGAGCCACCCTGAAATATATATATATATTTTTAACACCATACATTGCATCTTTAATTTTTGATGTAGTGTTCCATGATTCATTGTTTGTGTATAACACCCAGTGCTCCATTCAATACGTGCCTTCTTTAATACCCATCACCAGGCTAACCCATCCCCCCCACCCCCTTCCCCTCTAGAACCCTCAGTTTGTTTCTCAGAGTCCATAGTCTCTCATGCTTTGTCTCCCCCTCCGATTTCCCTCGCTTCATTTTCCACTTCCTACTATCTTCTTTTCTTGTTTTTAACACCCTGAAATATTTTTTTTCTAGAAGTGTTTCTGGAATAGATTTCAATGACAATTAGCTATTCTTGTTTTAAAAATAATTGGATACTAAAATTTGAACAGCATAGATTTTTATAACTCCACTTAGACCTACTTGTTATTAAATTTTCTCTCCTTCATTGGAACATAATCATTCTGCAAGTTTAGTGAAGTCTGGCTGACATTCATCTTAAGTAAAAAGGTGGACAAGACAAAAGGTATCTTGTCTTAAAAACCACTTCTCATTAATAAAAATCGTTCTTTTCCAGGCTTCAGTTAAAACACGTGAATGATTCTCAAGTCCCTTTTACTTGGAGTTTCAGAGCAAGATGTCAGTATTTAGAGTAGTGTGAAACAGAATTAGGATTTTTCCTGGTAAATGACAAATCCTACTACTGATGTTGAGGACGGGTCATGTTGCTGTGACCTGGGAATCCTTAATATCCCCCCTGCTGTCCTGGAGATATCTTGTCAGTCAGGAAGTATTCTATATAATTCTTTGGTGGGAAGAATCATTAGCTACTTAGACTTTCCTTAAAATAGAGGACAAAAGCGTTCTCTGTATTGCTGCATAGGCAAAGCAGCTTGGAAAAGATTTTATTTTTTCATATGCATTCAGAAAAGAACATGTGTCAACTAAGAAAAGTGTTTAGAGATGATTAATAATCCTTAGTTGCTCCACCACAGTGATGAACAAAACAGATGTGTGTGGTCCCTGCTCTTAAAATGCTGAAAGTGAGGAAGACAGTCATGAAACATATCAACAAAGTGAGGATGCAATGTTTCTCTGGATTGTGAATGTTTTAGCTAAACACATGATCTGAGTTGGTAAATTAACCTTAGTGCATTACTTTTGAACGGCTTCAAAATTGCTATCTTTGGTACTCAGCCAGTTGGCCAGTCATTTTGTCACTTCAAGTTCACAGATCCCTTAGCTGGATGGTCTCATGGAAGAAACTTGCTTTATAGGACATTAGTTTTAATAGAAGTCATTAACTTGAATGCATAGGTACACTCTAGAGTTTGGAAAGCGCTGACATAGTATTTTCAAATACCTATTTCGCAAGTGGCAGTTAAAGCCACTGTTAGATCTCGTGTTGTCTTTCTGTTGCCGTTGTCTCTCACCTGACTTCCACATTTGTTCCTGTCCGGTCTATTCATAAAGGAAATATGGTGCTCTTTGAAAAAACTTAAGATGTATCATGGCAGACCTTGTCACAACTTCAACGTCCTTTGAGGGCTTCCCATTACATTTAGAATAAAATTCAGTCAACCTCCTTATCTTGGTTCTGCATGGTGTAGTTCACAGCAGACCAACTCTCAAGTGTTACCTGATGCCATTCACTCACTCTTTCATGAGGCTTCAGCCTTCTTTCAGTTCCTCTAACCTTCTGGTTCTCTCCCATCCAGAGATCTGTATACATATGTTCTCTGTCACTGGGATATTTTTTTAGGGTTCACATGACTGGGTTCTTCTCATTCATAGGTCTCGTTTTCATTGTCACCTCAGAGGTGCCTGGGATTTGATTGTGTGCCTGACCACCCAATCAAAAGTAGGTTGTTTTCTCCCTCCCATAATCACTCTGGGATTTTCCTTCATAGCATCTGTCACAAGTTAGAATTATAGTTGTTGATATGTTTCATGACTGTCTTCCTCACTTTCAGCATTTTAAGAGCAGGGACCACGCACATCTGTTTTGTTCATCACTGTGGTGGAGCAACTAAGGATTATTAATCATCTCTAAACACTTTTCTTAGTTGACACATGTTCTTTTCTGAATGCATATGATTCCCCAAGTGATCATTCAGGTGTATCACAAACATACTGTGATTTTGAGATCACAATTCATTGACCTAGGTAATCAATATTTTTTGCATCCTTGGTGCTTCAAGAAGAACATAGTTGCTATGGGTGGATATAAAAGATGAGCATATTTGTCCTTTAGGGATTTGCTATCAATTACCAATCAAATACTCTTACAAAATAACTGAAGAAACAGATACTGTTAACCTAGAAATACACTAATTTACTATGGTAAATTAGTAAGTAGACTGAATTTATTCTCTTGTAGAAGGCGTTGAATCATGAAACAGATAAAATATGCTATGATCAACAAAAAATACTTGTACATTTAGTCTCGATATTGTTTATAGGCTTTTCTTAGCTTATGTTATATTTATGTGTATGTGTGTCTGTGTGTGTCTGTGTATATATTTGTGTTGTTTTGTTTTCTTAGCCCAGCCATCTTCTCAGGAAAACATAATACCTGACTGTAGTTTCAAAGTTCTGCATATGAAGGGTAGTAGGTGGTTTAGAAAAAAAACTCTAATTGATTTACTTGATATGTGTAGGAAAGTGTATATAGTTGACCCTTGAACAAAATGTGTTTAAATTCCATGGGTTCACTTATATGGGGATTTTAAATCATTTACAGTATTGTAAATATATTTTCTCTTCCTTAAAATTCTCTAACATTTTCTTTTCTGTGGGTTACTTTATTTAAGAATACAGTATATGGGGGTGCCTGGGTGGCTCAGTCAGTTAAGTGACTCTTGATTTCAGTTCAGGTTATGATCTCAGGGGGATCTCTGGTCATGTGGGGCTCTGTGCTTGGTGGGGGGGAAGGGAGGGGAGTCTCCTTGGAATTCTCTCCCTCTCTCTCTCTGCCCCTACCCCCCCCACACATGCTTGCATACTCTCTCAAATAAATAAATAAATCTTTAAAAAAAAGAATACAGTATATAATACATTTAATATACAAAATATGTACTAATCAACTGATTGTTATCAGCGATGCTTCTGGTCAACAGTAGACAATTAGTAATTAAATTTTGGGTAGTCAAAGGTATATGCATATTTTCTGCTCCATGAGGGATCAGCACCCCTAACCGCTGCATTGCACTGACAAGTACACTTATACTGACCCTTGAACAAAATATACAAATTTTAAAAATAATAATAAAATGAAAAAAAATGTATACCCACCACTCAGCTTAAGAAATAGGACATGAGCAGTATTATAGGCCAGTGGTTCTCCCACATTTTAGTATCAGAACTCCTTACACTTAAAAATTGCTGAAAAGCACAAAAGCTTCTGTTTAGATGGGTTATATCTATTTATGTTTACCATGTGAGAAACTAAAATTGAGAAATTTAAAAAATATGTATTATTTCACTTAAGCATAATAGGGCCATACATGTTAGTATAAAATAACACATTTTATAAAAATATCCATCTTTTCCAAAAATAAGACAAATTAGTAGGAAGTGGCATTGTTTTATATTTTTGCAAACCTTTTTAATGTCTGGTTTAAAAGAAACAGGTAAATTTTTATATTTGCTTCAACTCAGTCTGTTGCAATTAATATGTCACTTTGGTTGAAATCTATGTAGAATGAAAGAAAAAATGCAAGTAACATCTAACCACTTTAGACTGTTGAGGAGTTCCCAGAACACACCTTGAGAACTGCTGTTTTAGGCACCTTTTGTGGGACTCATCTCAATCATTTGTTGCTTCCTCTTGCCCAGAGGTAATGTCATGAGTTTTATGTCCTTAATTTTCTTTGTGATGTTTTTTATTGATGTATTAACACCAAAAACCCCCATATTGTTTAGTTTTCCCATTTCTGAATACATGCACGAATATTCATTGATCACTACTTTTTTATAATATTAAATTTTGAGGTACATCCATATGGAACATATAGCTATGGTTTAGTTATTTTACTAGTCAATGGTTTTCTTTTGTACAAATATACAATAATTTGTATAAGCATTTTTTCTAATCACGTGGGTTTGTTGCAAGCTTGTGTAATTATAAACAGTACTTCTACTACAAATGTGTATATTCATGCCTGCTGGTACACATTAGCATGAGTTTCTTGGGAGTTTATACCTAACTGAAATTAGTGCATTTTAGAATATGTATGGTTTTCCAATGAAATGTCAAACTGTTTTCCAAATTGGTTTTATCAGTCTATACTTATACTGTCAAGCTATAGATATTCCCATTGTTGTACATTCTAATCAATAAATTGTGTTGATTCTAATATAAAAAATCTAATCAATTAAATTGTTACTGTCATAGTGGATATAAAATGTTATTGTCATAATCACGTATAGTCTTCTGATTATTACCAGAGTTGTGCATTTTTTTCCATAGGTTTATATGGGTTATTTGAGTTTCCTCTTCTCTGAGATGCTTGTTAAATCCAGTTGAATTCTTGATATATTTTGGATACTCTAATTTTATAGGTACATGTGTTGCAAACACATTCCCTAAGTTTGTGCCTTATCTTTACAGTATCTGTGGATGAACCGTTATCTCTAGTTTTATTTAGTAAGTTATTAATATTTTAAGTGGTTTATACCTTTTCTTGTTTAAGAATGCCATCTTTACCCCAAAGTCTCAAAGATATTCTCCAAATTTTTTTTCCTAAAGATTTTTGGTTTAATCTTTTATACTTAAAGTTTTCAGTACACCTGGAATTGATTTTGATGTGCAATAGGAGGGAAGGGGTCTAATTTTAGTAGTCCACCTCTATCATATGTCAGGTCCATCATATATCAAGTTTCTATATGTCTGAATTTGTTTCTGAGCTGACCATTTTTTTCCATCACTCAATTCTGCAGTAGTACTAATATTATACTATTTTAAATTACTTTAGATTTGTAACAAATCTTGATATCTGCTCTTAACTAAATAGAATTTTTATCAGAGAAGGTGGTCTGATACCAATTTTTTAAATTGTTAGGTCTAGCATAGTAGATTTTTTATGGTTTAGTATAGTAGATTTTTAAAAAAGTGGTGACTTAATGTATATTCTCAAATTTTGAGTATAATGTTCTTTATATGTCTGTTGGGTCAAACTTCATATTTTATGCTACTCAAATTTCAGATTCGTGTTGACTTGGTCTAGTTACTGAGAAGTTTACTAGTGGAAAAGTGGAGGGTGAATTTGTCAGGTGCTTCTTTTTTTGTTCTTTGCTTTATATACTTTGTGTGCTTCTGTCATTAAGTACATACAAATATATGAATTTATATTCAGTATTTAATTATGGGGTTTCTATTTGTCCTTTTTGTTCTTCTATTTTTTTCTTCAAGTTTTAGCAGCATAACTACCACTAATGGATTTTTTATTAAAAAGAAAAAACTGTGATGAGGGCAGAAGCCAAACTGAAAAGAATGAGAAGTAAGTGATAGGTTAAAAAAAAAAAAATGGAGATGAGTATAGAAAGTGTTTCCTGAATTAATTGTTATATAGGGAAGATAAAAATAACTGGGGAAGATGTGGGAATCAAGGGAATGTTTTTAAATTCTGAGATGTGAGAAATTTAAGCATATATAAATATCATGAGTAACACAACTGAGATTCAGGAGTTGAATATATGCAAGGAAGACAGATTATTTGATAGTGTAAAGCTCCTGATTTGGCAGACTGGTGTAGGATTCTGAGCAAGAATGGAGTAATTGCTCTGTATTATTTCTCTTTACTGGCTTCTCCACAAATTGAGGACAGAAGCTCTAGTGGATGCAGGAGATGTAATATGGGCTGTAGATTTGTAGCGGACTGTTAAGGGAGATCTGACCTCACAGTGTCTCCTTCATTCTGTAAGAGACCAGTTTGCTGAGAATGAGTGTTGGTGATATGGTGGGCTGGAAGTTTGGGAGCATTTGGCTGTTAATATCACAATATTATTGACAGGGCTGAGGAGATAAGCATTGATTTCCAATTTAATTTTCTAACTTTGTATGTGTTTATCAACACTATATGAGTCTCTCTACCTGAACTTACAAGTTTAAAGAAATATTTCAAATAATTAACTGTAATATTTTGGTCTTTTTCTAGGCACTGGTTATACAACTTTGATATTCTCAAAGGGAACAAGATGGTTCTAGGCTGCAAAACCTTCACTGAGAAAGGGATTGTATCTTCCTTTTCTCTGGCATCTCTTCCTCGGGTTTATTTTCATGTTCAACATGACATAGAAACTATAAATACTGAGTAACTGGGTCATGATAGCATAACATACACTCATTTTCTTACTCTCTCCCTTTTATTTTCCTTCCTAACTTGTAATTAAAATTCATGATATTTGCACATATCTAGTTTCAAGGACTGTGAACTGCTTTGGGTTTAAAATGATAGATGATTGATTGCTCTTGTGTGGGAGGTAGTTACTGGAATAGAGAGAGGGGTTGAGACTTATGGGTGACCAGCAATATTCCTTTTCTTAACCTTAATGGTAGCTACATGGGTGTGTTCACTTTGTGAAAATTCATTGAGCAGTAAGTCCATGTTTTGTGCACTTTTTAAATTATATGCACACAAAAATACAGACAAATGGCAGCCAGGAGTACATAGTATACACTGTGTATGTGGTTATATAGGGGATATACAAATAATATGTACATAAATAAAATCAGTGTTACATTAGAGATCTATAGGATGCCATTAGATTACTCAGTTGAAACTGCTACCTTAAATGTCTTCAATAATCTCCTGATGACCAAATACAGTGGCATATTTTGAGGACATAGTGTCCATAAGCTTTCTGACCATTACTAGCTTCAAATGCTGTGTTCCCTTGGATCCTGAACTCTACTCTTCTGGGTTCATATCCAGCCTATTCTATCTTCTCTTTTCAGTTTCTAATTCATAAAGAACCCATAATTTCTTACATTTTTAGCTGTCATTGCTGCCTGGATGACTCCTAGTATCATCTTTCTTGTCTTGTTCTCTTCAGCCTGCCTCAGATCAAAATTTAAAGCTGTAAGCTGACCATATCTATTCTTAATGAAAATACATCTCATTGTCTTATTCTTCTTTCTTCTTGTACCTTTGTGTAAAGACCCTTATCAATCTATCATGAAAGTGTTGCCATCAGCAAATTCTCACTGCATTGCTAGTTTCAGGGATCCAAATATTAGTGACAGTAAGTGATTGTAAGTGGTAGTAACTGCCATGAAGAAACTTTTAGAATTGAAGACAATATAAAAAGGTTGGAATTTGGATTTTTTTTTTTTTACAAAGTCACACCATACTTGTTTTGCCCTTTGAGGTCTATAGGTATTTGAATTTAATTTTTCTATTTGTAACTTTTAATAGCATATTGTTCATAAACATTCTATTTTTCATTCTCTGAGTACCATCTTGACTTCTCAGAAAATCATAAGCTGGTATATGAATATTGTAGTTATCTCTAGCTTTCAAGGTGAGAAGTCAGCATTTGTTGAAAACCTGGATGACTTCTAGTGATTTTATGAAAAATAAGATTCTACAGCATTACCTGATAGTTGCTTATTACAGTTCCATATGCATTTGAACCAAAATGAAGATATTTTATTGGCGGGAACACAAAAACAAGAGAATACCTTTATTCTTGTTTTAGAGGACATTATAGAAAAAAAATTCATGTTTTCAAGGTCTCTATCTTTGCTTTTTAAAATAATATAAATCTTAAATACAGAGACAATTATTTCTTATTAGGATCATAAGGAGAAAATCTTATTAAAGTTTATTTTGTATTTGGTCATCACAATATGGTTATCATTACCTGGGCTTTTTACACAATACTACACAATTATGATGAGATAAAAGCTTAAATATTTTGAGGCCAGAAATATAAATGAAGCAATTTCTAGAAAAATATTTACAAAATGACAGTAAATATGAGATCAAGGTTATGAAATATTTATTGGTATTCATGATATTTGAATAAGAGGTCTCACACTACACTTAAAATACCCTATTCTTGGGGCACCTGGGTGGCTCAGTTGCTTAAGTGTCCAACTCTTGATTTCAGCTCAGGTCGTGATCTCAGGGTCATGTGATTGAGCCACACATCAGGCTCCACAGGTGAGAGTCTTTCTCACCTTCTTTCTCTTCTCCTCTTCCCATAGTGTCTCTCTCTCTCAAATAAATAAATAGAATTCTTTAAAAAATACCCTATTCTTATATGCCATAAATAGATCAAATATACCTCTGATCTTTGGAGAAGAAATAAAGCTTTAGAAAAAAGAGAAAATGAATATTCATGACAGTAGCCTATAGGAAAGATCCATAACTTTTTACAGATGATAGTTCAGGTTAAATCTGAAAGTAGCCAGAATTGTCCTCATTAGAGTGGGGCTGGTAATTGGAAGTAGGAAGTGGTGGCCAATGTCAGATATAGGAACAGAGAGGAAGTCTAAAGTTTTGGTTGAATATTCATTCCTGGAGTATGTGGTTCCAGTCCAGGTATTTGTTCAGTATCAGGAATGATATAAAAATTCTAAGTGATAGCTGGGCAGAAAGGCAGGTGACAAAACACATTCCAGATGTAGTTAGTATTAAATGACATAGATAGATGGGTTTTTGGTTGCCTGCAGACTGTTCTTTCTGCTGCTGAACTTGAATTCAGGAGTTGTACTTAGTTTTGAAAGTTTTTGCAAATGGCAGGACAAGGCAGGATCCTGGTATGGGAAGAAGTAGAAAACTGGGCAGATGTTTAAGATATGTCCTCTTGGGCAATAAGATGGGAACTGAATTTTTAGAGCTCAGATGTATTCCTATACTGGGAGGTTAAAATAGAACTGGAAACATCAGTTGATTTAATGATGAGTCATCTACTAAATTTTCTCTTTTAAAGACAGACTAAATCTAAAGCTTGGGGCATGGCTGAGTGGGGATCAAGTGTCTCCAGCTGTGGATAGAGGAAAAGTGTAGGTTCAGGGTACCTGAAAGTGTTCTCATAAAACTTTTTTATATACTCTCTATGTTTAAACTTTACATGGAAACACTAGAAGAGAAAAATAAACCAAACCAACATAATGGAATAAACTTAACCTCACTGTGTACTTTGAAAGAGATCTGAGTCCATTACTCATTTTTATTTTCACCTGATTAAACAATTTGCTTAATAGAAATTATTTCTTTCATTTAAATTGATCAGCTCTCTGCTAGGTCATTTTTGGTGCATTTAGAATACCTGTTTGCTGTGTAGTGAGGACGAAAATGATGCAGGGAACAGTAGTAGAATAAAATAACATGATCAAGTAATTTTTCTGTCATATATCTATGTACAGGGCAACTAGTTCCTGAACTGGTTTTGGTATTGAAATGATTGTATTTATAAGGTAGCATGTATACACAGCCACACACACACACACACACACACACACACACACACACACAGAAACAATAGTGGCTTATGAAATTAAATAATAGCTTTTTCCTTAAGAATTGCAGCTCAAGGGGCGCCTGGGTGGCTCAGTCGGTTAAGCGGCTGCCTTCGGCTCAGGTCATGATCCCAGGGTCCTGGGATCGAGCCCCACGTCCGGCTCCCTGCTCAGTGGAGAGCCTGCTTCTCCCTCTCTGCCTGCCTCTCTGCTTACTTGTGCTTTCTCTCTCTGTGTCAAATAAATAAATAAAATCTTTAAAAAAAAAAAAAAGAATTGCAGCTCAATTTATTCTGCTTGGGGGGCTGGTGAATTCAGTGTTCTGAGAAATAAGTTTATCAGTTTGATGCTGTCTAATTATTTTTAAATGAGAAATAGGGGGCGCCTGGGTGGCTCAGTTTTTAAGCGTCTGCCTTCGGCTCAGGTCGTGATCCCAGGGTGCTGGGATCGAGCCCCACATTGGGCTCCCTGCTCAATGGGAAGCCTGCTTCTCCCTTTTCCACTCCCCCTGCTTGTGTTCCCTCTCTCACTGTCTCTCTCTGTCAAATAAATAAATAATATCTTTAAAAAAATGAGAAATAAATGCTATAAAATAAGTCTAGGAAACAAACACAGAAAATTATATCAAATGCAACAAAAGAAAGTAACAGAAAAGAATTTCAAAGGTCAACAGACTTTAAGAATACAGTGTTCAAGAGAAAATGATAAGGATGAGTGGATAATAAAGATCATAAGGGCCCCTTTCCACATTCAGCGCTCTAAAATTACCTATGGAGCCTCATTCTAATGAGACGAAAATCAGTGTTTGGCAGGGAACGAAAATGCCTTGTACTGGGAGACTTTCCTTTCTGATAGACTCCTTTTCCAAAATTTTTCATCATATCACCTCCTGAGTCAGCCTCCAGAGCACAAATGAAGAGAAGCAGCTATATTAGTGCTATCACCCTGAAAGGTGAATGGTCTGCCATTTCCAATATTGTTGCCACTAACTTATGTAGCTGGGTTCCAAGATCCATGGGCATTGTCACACAATGATAGGATTATATACTGCCGTAGAGAGACTCATAATGATGGTGCAGGGTAATCTCTTCAAGATTAGGTTTCTGTCAAGACCATAATTCTTATAAAATTGGTCTGAAGAATTACAGTCCACTAAGTTCTAGATAAAGTAATAATTAATTATAGTCAGTAGAGTATATAGAAAAGTGACAGCATTATTGCTGAATACACTCAAAAGGGGAAGTTGTTTAATTAGGTGACAGTCGAAGAAATCATGTTTGGAATTTTAATGAGAACCACAATTGAATACTTTTGGCCTTTGGCCAAACCAGGTAAATGCAAAACTTGGAGTGATTTTTAGAGATGAATACAGAAGAATTTAGTAATGAGCTAGAAGAAATTGAAAGGGGAAAAAAATGACTCTTGTATTTTTAAATTAGGTAGTCTTTTTTCTTCATTTTTCTTTATTTTGGGTCAGCAGCATAAAAGGCATCTCAATAATTGTATTGATTCTGTAAGTGCAAACAAGCTAAGAATTATGCCTAGAGCTAGATTCCTTGATCATTTCACTAGACACTAGAGAGGTATAAATATTTTAGGTTATGGTAATGAGAAATTACCCCTCCCCCCATATCAGTGGCATTAATATAACATTTTTTTTCCTTATTAGTGCATGACCACTATAGGTTTAGGTAATTTTCCAAGCATGCTTTCCTCCAAACTCAGTGACTGAGGCTACCTCTTAGTTTTGGCTCCACCATCTCATATAAAGCCAAATGAGTATATCACTTGGAAATGACATGTGTCACATGTCCACACCTCATATCTTGGGGGAGGAGAAAGACTACCTTTGTTATCTGGAAGTAGAGATGAGAACTGGGTATTATAGTTTTAGAGCTCACAATAGGCATTTATCAGAGGTGTTAGCAATCTCCTTACAGAGGAGATGCCTATTGCTCACATTGGCCATTTAAAACATCTTCCTGGAAAAAGAAGACAACTCCCAAATTCTCCATTATTCCTACAGATATTTATGTAGGATAGATAACTGGCTTCCCACAGGATAGAATATAAACTACTTATTTTCAAAAGTCTGGAATCAGAGTTCACAGTAAATTATAGAAAGTTACCACAAAGATTGTTCACTATCTTGGATATAGGAAAGTAAATAAATGATTATTATAATGTAAGGAACTATTTAATTTAATCCACTATTGTTTTAGATACTGTATAAATACAGACAAGTTTGTGCTAAAGTAACAAGCAACCCCCAAATTCTCAACAGCTTAAGGCAATAGTTTATTCCTAAGATACATAGCTAGGAAAAACCTAAAGATATATAATTTGGGAGGAAAAAAAGTAAAAATTTTTGAAACATAAGATTATGTGCTGTTGTGACTTTATTAATATTTGTTAGGTAGAGCTCCTGGGTGTCAGATGATTTAACAAAAGACCACAAGGGAATTGGAATAGAGGAGTTCGTTACCCTGAAGTCCTAGAGGAGCCACATGGCGGGTGTTGAGGGGTGACATGGGGAGGTCAGGCAAGGTGCAGACAGAACTGCAGGACTTGGGGCACATGCTTATTAGGTTCTGCTGGTGGAGTGTTTTGGTGTTCCTGGGCTGAGACCAGACTGATACCTTCAGAAAGAACAGGGTTTGGGTAAGCTCCGTGGGGGGATATATCTAAAGTAACCATAAGGGAAGACGCTGAGAGGCAGGGACACTGTTTATCACAAGGGCTGTTGGGGAAGTCCTATCAAGAACTTATATTTACTTGAGACTCCGTGGGTTGCTATATAGGGCCTGCATTTGCATGAGGGGCTAATGTTAGTGTAAGGCTCCTGCAGGCCCCTTGCCCAAACAAGTGGAAGCTGAGGCAGCAATACCATGGAGCAGCTTAGCTAAACTCTTGACATGCTCCATTCTTCCCTTTCCCATTCTTGTTCCTGATCATAACAGTTTTTTGTTTTCCTTGGCAAAAATGTTTTCTAAATCCAAAATCTTGATATAAAAGCTTAGGCATCCTAGATTCATTTAGAATTACTTATTTGTATACTCAACAAATTCTAAGCCTTTATTTGCCAATTAGCATTTTTTTATTCATGTGTTCTTTTAATAAGCATTAGGTTTTAAATGCTGATCATTGCAGCATGAATAGAAGTAGTTATTTTCTGAGAAAATGGTTATGATGCAGATATTGACTTTTGTTGCAGTGAACAGTGAGATTTATTGACCTAGAAGACAAGGTCAATATTTGCCTTGAGGGACAATAAATCTAGATGTTCAACCAAATATAAAGTCAATATTTGTATTAATACCTATATTTTGAATACCTATTCAAAATCTCTAGAAATTTCTCTCTAGTTGAACTTCTCAATCCTTGAAACATGTAATTCTAAATAGGCTTTGAAAAGCTATCACAGTTTGAAACTAAGACCAAAGTAAATATCAGTGAAGACTTCAGAAGTAGATTGCAGGAATTTTGTAGCAGTCCTTTTTGCAAAAGAGTGGCATTTTCTTTGAAATGTGTGAACTTAAAAAAAAGTGTGATTCATTAAAATGTGTAATTTGCTTAATTAACACCATTGCACTAAAGTACCTTTTAATAGTTAAAAGGCATGCAGAACAGACCTAAAACTCTAAAGTGCATACATGTGCATACATGATCTCCTAGATCGTAAGTGCCACCTTCTTTTGTCCCTTTAGACTTTTTGGGCATTTCTTTGCGAATAGATCACTGGCTTTTTTAAAGTACAGTGCTCATAATGTTATTACATTTTTTCCCCCTTAGGCACAGCCATTTTATTAGGACAGCTGCTTGATTGATTAGAGTGCTCCCTCCATTAAGAGATACCTGATATATATATAAATTACATAGTATTGATTTCAGAGGCAAACTTTATAATAAGGACTTGCAGTCATCAAAACAAAACTAAGTACCTTCCACCAAATATCCCTCCCTGCCAGCTTTCTGGCAGTGGTTTGTCTACCTTCCAAATCACCTGGGCTAATCATTACAGAGTTCATTGACTTTTCTGTCTTTAATCTTGTAATTAATAATGAATGTCTGAGCCCATGCACTTAATTTTGTCTTCCTCCTCAGTTATTGAAATAGCTAACAGTTATTTTAATAGAAAATAAAAATTTAAAAGTTCTAGAATTGGAAACTAGCATTAGAAACTAGTCAAGGAAGCTCAAAGGAATAAGAACTGAAGATGAAGGCCATGGATAATTAATATGAGCAAATGTTGATGTTGCAAATACTTTTGAAAAATATACCACTGTCATACACCGCTGTCATAGTCCATAAAGAATGAAATTTCTATGAGAGCAGCACTCTGAGTTTATGTTTGTCGTGGAGGATGTGCTAAGTACAGTGAAGACTCTGCTCCAAAAGACATCTTGAGGTAGGTAGATGTTCTGGTTCAGAAAAGTTTACCCCAGCAGCTTTCAGAAAAATTATTTAGCATGGAAGCCAGGCTCTGATTCTTACTACTTGCCATGGCAATTGGGACCTGTTAACTTGCAGGTTAAGGTTCTAAAAAACAAAACCCTTCTGAAATATGAGTCTGATTGAATGTGAACATTGTCTGAAAGAACTATGTTGATATCCCAAACTGGATGCTCTACTTATAGCAAACTGAGAAAAATTTCCACACATAAGAGATTAAAAAAACAACAACAACAACAAAAAAAACAAAGGGTTGTAAGTTAGGACAACACAACAGTAAGGTAAGCAGTGGAGAGAATTTATATCATCTCTAATTTATATTATAAATGCTACTTGAGAGGCTATTTATTCCATCTGTGGAAGGGAAACAATCTGATATCAGAAAATAATCTTTTTAGATGGAGAAACAGAATTCTGTTTTTAAAACCACACTATCACCACTGCTCTGAATTCTATAATTTTATGTGAGAGACTCAATAAAAACAAGTAACTCTGAACTGTTAAAGGTAAAAGGATGATCAAAATACTAGGTTAGTGCAATGAATGAGAAATAACAGTGGCAATATGACCTTCAGATAAAGTGGCACTCAAGGACAAAAGCATTAAATGAGGCAAAGGTTATAGTGATGATCAGTGTAGATTCTACAGTTCACCATTATAGCCACTCCATTGCTCAATCCTTTGGTTCTTTTGTCCTTCTTCTATGTTAACTTGATTTAACTTAAACTCTGGTTAAATCTGACCATTGGCCTATTCCAGACCTGAAAACTTGCTTCTGAATATGACTGGAGAAAAGCCACATAATAACGCTGTATAAACTCATGTTAAATTAATGAGCATAGACTTCAAATCACCCCTTAATGTGTCAGGGAATAACCTATTTTGCTCTAGTCTGCTCCCAGTCCTATTCTCCTAAAAGACTATTTCAACTTCTCATTCCTCTGATCTCCATCATGTCCTGTGTTCTCCTCACTATCTGCTGATGGCTTGCTTCTTCTTTCTTTGCTGTGAACAAAGTAGTAATTAGAAGAGAATTCCTACTTCAAGTATTGTGACTATTCTGATTCCAAGTCTATTTACTTTGCCTTCCCTTTTATGGATGTACCATCCATTATCCTATCTAAAGTAACCTTTCCAATTAGGCTTGTTTAGAAGTCTGGAATTTAAAGGGGAAGACAGAGAAACATAAATTTGGGAGTTGTGAGCATATAGATGGTATTAAAATAATAATATATTAATAAAGTGACAGTTAACACTTATATAGGGATTTTAATATGCCAGATACTTTTCTAAGTACTTTATATAAACCTAGTACTGATAATAGCCTTAGGAGATAGGTTCCATTTTTATGGTCATTTTACAATGACGAGCCTAGACATGAACATCAAAGGACAGTAGTATAAAAAAGACAACCTATCCAAGTACTAAGGTTTGGTACACTCCTCCATAGAGGTCAGGGAGATCAAAAGGAACAAAGAAAAGAGACTGAGAAGGGTAAGCAAATTTGGTAGAAAGAAAAACTGCACATAGGTGTCATCTGGAAGCCGACTAAAGAAGCATTTTAATGAAGTATTGTGTTAAATACTGAAGACTGAAAATAGATGATGCTTGGTGATGATGTTGAAGAAATCCGCTTAGATGGAGTGATGGAATCGAAATAGGTTCAAAAGAGAATGGAAGGTGGGAAATTGGAGATGATAAGTGTCTTGCTTGGGCTGCCATAAAAAAATACCATGGACTGGTTGGCTTCAACCACAAAAATACATTTTCTTACAATTTTGGAGGCTAGAAGTCCAAGATCAAGGTTTCAGCCAAGTGGGTTTTTGGTGAGAACTCTTCCTTGTTTGTAGAAGGTCATCTTGCTATGTCCTCATCGTTTTTCCTCCGTATGCAGGAAAGGTGTGGGGAAGAGAGAGAGAATTCTAGGTTCCCTTCTTGTGAGGACACCAATAGCATTGGATAAGAGCCCCACTTTTATAACCCCATTTAACCTTAATTGCCTCTTAAAGGCCCTATTTCCAAATATGATTGCATTGGGGTTTATGGCTTTAAAATAGAAACTTTGGGCATATACAATTCAGTCCATAAAAACAAGTATAGAAAACTTTGTATCATGTTGGCAACTCTATTATGTAGAGAATACATTATGGGGGACAGAAGTTAATGCAGGGTTAAGGTTATTACATTGAGATATTGTGTTACGGGGTTGGGCATTAGTACTGGAAATGGAGTCTGAATTGATTAAGGATATATTCTGGAAAAGAAAAACACTTAAGGACTAGGTGTAGTGTAGGAAGAAACAGGTTATACTTCAAAGATGGCCACAACATTAAATCCATCTGACATCTTCTTTTGTGACGTGATCTTGCCATTTCCCCACCAAGAACTGGAGTCTATTCTTTATTGCCTTACATCTGGGTTTTTCCCTGTGACTGCCTCTATTTAGAGAATATGGCAGAACTGATGCGGTGGCAGTTCTAGGCACAGTCCTTAAGTGGCCTGGCAACTTTGATTTCCTGCTTCTTGGAAGCCAGCTACCATGTGAGACCATGATTCTGTGAGAAGACCAGGCTGATGCATTGAGTAGCCCTGGAGGATGAAAAATCATAGGACCAGGGGCAGGGTGGGAGGGGGTGTGAGTAAGAGAGAGAGCAGAGAACACCAAGGCATCAGACATGTATGTAAAGAAGCCAATTTGGGTATTCAGAGCTGTCAAGTCTCTAGGTGACTCTAGTCTCAGCTGCTGTCTGGCTGTAATCACATAAAAGACCCCAGGTGCACTTTGCCCAGCTCAGCCTAGTTAACCTACAAAACATTGAGAAATAAATTGTTTTCAAGTGGCTTGCCATGCATTCATAATTGAAATTGGGTGGGGGGGATGGTAAAGTGAAATCCAAGAAAATTCTCTGTTTGGGATTGAATAACGGAGTGAATAGTGATGCTGGCAACCAAGAGGGTAAAATTGTGAGGTTTGAAGATGAAAACCTGTTCTATTTTGGCCACTTTAAGGCTGAAATCACTATTAGATACTCTATGGAGATGTCAATTTTGAGTGAATGTACAGAGAGAGCTTATGATATAACTTTAGGGATTACTTATTAACTGAGATACTTAAAGCCATATGGCTGTATAATATCCTCAAGGAATAGTGGTGTGGAGACAATATGAACTGGCTCAGGAAAGAGAACTAGGCTGAAATTTAGAGGCAGAAAAGTAGAAACCATTAAGAAAATTAAGAAGGTACATTCAGTGAGATGGGAAGGCAGCCAGGAGAATACATCATTCAGAAAACCAATAGAAGAAAGTGTTTTAAGAAGTAAAGTGTGGTAAACTATGTCAAAATTTTCTGAAATGTTGAATGAGAAAATAACCAGGCTTATTGGATTGATCAACATGGGCATTATTGATAACCATTCCTTCCCATCCCTGCAATCTCTACTCCAATCATGAGAATCTCAGTATCTCATATCAAGAACAGCTCCATTCTCCACTCTCTTTACTTCCAAGCTACATTTTTTTCAAAAATCCTTTTCATCATTTCACACTACTGGTATAAAATCTCTCACTTTCATGCAAGATAAGGTTTATCTTGATTACTAAGTAACACCAGAATAAGTTTATTTTATCTACCACCTTTACCTACTAGACCAAGGGCACACATCTCTAGTCATGGTAGTATTGTTCTTTTCCTCTAGCCAAATCTTGACTGTTCCTTCTCTCTCTCTCTCAAGTACCCATCTCTTCTTTTGCTTTATTCAAATCCTTCAATATCTAGGCAAAAATCAGTCTTGCATGGCGCTTTTTACATTTCTCTAGAGCAATGACTTTTAAAATATAGTTTGAGATCTGTAAGTGGGCCATGAAATCAATTTTGCATGTCCTGCCATCATCTAAAAAATCAAATAGAACAAAAGGAAAGAATGGGATAGGAAAGAAAATATCTTTTAGTGAAGATTTGTATGGCTTCATGAAACTTTTTCAGGATGTTGGTGTTTCTGTGACTTTGTGTATATGTGTGTGTGTGTCTTTTTGTATGTATGTCTTACACATCTATGATCAGTATATAAAATGTTTTTATTGTGGGTCACATGAAGAAATTTAAATGCTACTTCTCTAGTGGATGTAACTCTCCTAAACTAATATCCAATTGACCTCTTTTTATCCAGCTCATTTAAGAGTTTACAGTATGCTGAATATTTAAGTGTTACTTAATTTATATGTTTGTATTCCTAGAGAATATTCACTCATCTATCCATCGATTTCTCACTTAAAAATATTTATTTTTTAAATAAATAACAGGTATTTATTACCTGTTAAGAGTCATTCTTGTGCTTTTCCCTGGGTTTAAAATAGGTTTTTTTTTTTTTAAAGATTTTTATTTATTTATTTGAGAGAGAGAATGAGAGAGAGCACATGAGAGGGGGGAGGGTCAGAGGGAGAAGCAGACTCCCCGCCCAGCAGGGAGCCTGATGCGGGACTCGATCCCGGGACTCCAGGACCACGACCTGAGCTGAAGGCAGTCGCTCAACCAACTGAGCCACCCAGGCGCCCTAAAATAGGTTTAATAGATCCTTCCTCATGAAGCTTATATACAGAAAGACAGTAATAAAGCCATGAGACAAAGAAATATTGACAAAATATAGTGAAATTAAATGAAGAAAACACACAGGGGACTTTAGAGCATATAACAGGGAGAACTAACTTGGGCTTACTTTTAAAAGTTATATTGGAACTGACATCTGAGAAATAATTACAGCCAAGTAGGCAAAAGAAGTGAGCTGGGAAAGAGTATTCCAAAAAGAAATAAATTATTTAAGACCCTAAGGTAGAGAGGAGCACAGCTAATTAGAGGAACCGAGAGGAAGGCCCTTTGGCTGGAACAAAGTAAGTGAGGGAAGAAAAACTGAAGATGAAGCTAAAGAAGCAGACAAGGGAAATCATTCATCCATGATGTCCTTGTAGGTTGTGTAGGTTTTTTTCCCTTTTATCCTAAAAGCAATGAGAAGCCCGTAAAGTATTTTAATCTGGACAATAATATAATCAATTTTGCATTTTTGAAATGCTTCCTCTGTGGAGAATAGGTTCAAAGGGTACATGAGTGTTTGTGGGAGGCTAAAACACCTAAAGTGGGAGGCTGATGCCCTTGTCCAGCGAGAGATGGTCATGAGTTGGGTTAGGATGCTGCTAGTGGAATGGAGAAAAGTGGATGGGTTGGAGGGATATTTAGGAAACAAAATTGATGTGATTTCGTGGTTGATTGGAAATGAAAGGTGAATGAGAGGGATGTATCAAAAGGTGATTACGTAGTTTTTGGCTGGAAGAGTTGGAGTACTAAGAGGAAATGAGCGTGAGTTCAATTTTGGATTTGTGGAGTTTGAGATTGATTTGAAACATTGAGGTGTTGGTGACCGTTTGATAGATGGGTTGATACTCAGGAAACACTTCTGGGCTGGGATAAAAAAATGTGTGGATTAGAACAACCCAAAAGAAAGAATCAAATGGGAAGAGAAGATTAAGATCTAGTTTTGAAAAATTTGAACTTCTAAAGGCTGATTTTAAGAAGATGGAGTAGTAAAAGAAATTGAAAAGAGTGGATTGAAAGGAGAAGGAAAATTTTCCATTGGACTTAATAACATGGAGGTCATTGGACTTAGATGCATTTTGATCATATAATGGTGGGGAAGGCGTTGAATGCATTGGAAGAATAAATGGAATGTGAGAAAGTAGAACCAGAAAATATGAATAACTATTTGAGAAAGCCCAGCACATTGCTTTTGGGGAGTAGGGAACACATGTGTATTGTAGATGCTCAATAAATTCTTGTCAAATGGGCAAATGAACAACTGTGTTCTTTTTACACAATTTTCTTCAAATGATTGATATACTATTAGAAGAAAGAATTGACATTGAATTCTTGCAATTTATTAGGCATTTTATTTAATCTGTCTTAATCCATCCTGTAAGGTAGACGATATTGTTCTAATTTTTCATATGAGAAATCTGAGGTTCAGAGAAGCTATGTACTTGGTGAAGTGCATACACATACACAGCTAAGAAGTTGCAGAGCAGGAATATGAATCAAGTCTTTGTCTTAGAGTCTATTCTCTCCTAGAAAATGGCAACCTATTTGATCATAAAAGTCTATTTTTCCCTAGCTAGAGAAGTCCTGGGAATATATTCCTTGGACTTAGCTTTCTCTGGCCTAATAAGCTATGTATGGAGGTCCACTTTAGATTAGCATTTCTCAATCATGGCTCAACATTAATTCAGCTGGAATGCTTTTCCAAAAAATGGGTGCCTGAACCCCACCAAGGAATCACTATTTTGTTAGAAGTATCCCAGAATATTCTAATGTGCCATCAGAATTGGGAAAATTTGCTTTAGATTCTCACGAAATTACCAATTATAAAAGCCTACAGCCTAAATTATAAACAAGTTTATTATGAGGATTTCTTACTAGTTTTGACTCTGAGTAAGCATATTTCTTTGGGAAGTAGTAGAGCACATATCAGCTGGACACAAACAACTGAACACATAAGGCAGGGAGTGCTAAGAATCAGGATGATGTGAAAGGCTTCCTTAACCTTGATGCGTCCTTTATGGATCATCTTGGTGCAGTAAGAGCATGTCTTCTGGCCCTGTTGGTATGGTCCATATTCAAGACCTACTGATAGCGATGCTGCTCACCTGAGGTAAAGAGAAAAGACCCTGTCCTAAGAGGAATATAGGATGCTGACTTGAGGACTTACTGCATTTTTGTTTTGTTTTTTTGTTTGTTTTTTGCTGTTAGTATGTGTGAACTCTTAGAAGGGCAAGACTGTGAGCATCCCTTTTAGATAGTGATGTTCATTTCTTCTCCTGATTACCTGAAGAATGATAGAAGTTAGAAGTAAAATTCTTCTGTTCTGTCTAACCTGAAAATTTATATATTTGTATTTTCCTCATTGTTAGAAGTGAAAGTAACCTAAAATAAAACCCACTACCAAGAAGGGAAATATTTTCAGTCTTAGTTCAGAATTCATTGGCCATGAAGGAAAAATTCTCATAGGGTTATGTAGGCGAGATTAAAGATTTTTCCATTCTCAGTTGCCATTCTCTCTTACACTGCTGTGCTCTGCAGTGGCTGCTTTAGGACTAGAAGCTACAAAGTTTTGCACTTTTCAAAAGATGAAATATATCTGCCATCATAACACAGCAACCATTGTTAAAAATGGTAACTTAAATAAAATTGTCATCATTCTTCCTTGCAATTTCAGTGGATTTGGGTTGTAACCCATGGTGAGCTTGGTAAGAAGATGGCGCATACATAATTCACTTTTAATAGCACAGATATCTTTGATTTTATTCTTTCTTATCATTAGGCTCTTAATACAGTGTGCATGTACCTTTTGAAGTATCTCCTACTTTCTTCTCAAGAGAATTCCTTCTGTTCACTGGAACCAACTAAAAATAGTGCTAATTTTTTTTATTATATATTGGCTTCCACTTATTGTAAATAATGGGCTAATGAATCCTGTACTTGGGGATGGGAAACTTCAGAAAAGTCTCATTTTATAGGTTTATATTTAATTCCTCACTATATAAATTTCAGATTTTGAGCCCTACCACTAAAATTTACAAGGGTTTAGTGCATATTAAAAACCAGTAGCATTGTGTTTCAAAATTAATTAGATTGGTGAAACCACATAAATAAAGAACAGTTGTAGAGTATTCACTTATACATACACCTTAAAAATGAAATCAAGTTAAAGATTTTTTTCAGGGTGAGAACTGTCAGTGGTAAAATAAGCAAAGAATGAAAGACATAAAAATTTATTTGGTCTTTGTGAATAGAAATATTTGGAACTCAATTCATACCATGTTTTTCCTCTCCACTTTTCTCAGAGGATAATAAAGAATGCTTGAGAAGAGAGAGTTTCCTCTTACTTATGGCAATAAAGCTTATTACATCCTATATAATCTATATGATACATTTTTGTGAAATGATTAGATAATATCCTATCAAGATGGAATTTTTACCTCTAAACTTTTCATCTAGTATATAAATCCATGTATTGGCATATAAAAATAATATGCCAAATATTTCTTCTTAGAGTCACATTGTTTAAAGCCTCAGAAATTTGGCCAAGTAGGAATTTCTAATCTCATTTTTGATAGCTGTGGTTCTTGGAATCATCGACAGAGCAAAATGCTTGGTAAGAAAGGAAAGAATTACACAAGAGCTTCTGACTAGTGCTTTGGTTTCTCCCATGATGCACCACTACCACTACATTGTGCCTGGATTTTGAAGGTTGCCTCCCCTGGTGGCCTTGACTTCCTTGGCAGCCAGTCCTCTGCTGTTACTGCTGTTCTCCCAGCCATAGCTGCTGGTGTTGCTATGACTGCTCCACAGTCCATCTTTCCTCTTGTGTCTTAAATGGATGGTGGTTTTTTGTTTTTGTTTTGTTTTTTCCTGCTCAGCCAGCCTCAGAATCCTGACATCTAAGTAGTTAAAAAGACTTTTGATTCCCAAGTAGTAGGCAGATTCTTTAATTTGAATCACCCTGTAATAAATTTAAATCGAATACTGACCAAAGGTTTATTTTAGTAGTATTACCCAATTAAATTCTCAAAAGATTTCTCACCAATCCTGAAATTTGATTAAGTGCTCCGATCTGTTGAATTTCTTCAATTCTAGGCAACTTCTTTAGGTTCAGATAGCCTTCATCAATTCATCTTAATTTGAAAGTTATAATCCTAGTGTCTACTTTCCCTCTGAAAATATACTTCATTATTTCTTCCATATACTCTCTAATCTGCACAAGTAATACTCTCTTGTCCTTTGTGACTTAGAATTCATGAATTTGTAATCTATAGGATATCATTGTTAGCTTCAGCTATAATTATTAATACATTCAAGTTTCTAAGTGTGAATAGGGAAGTATGAAATATGGAGAATGCTCTTAAGGGGCAGATTAGTGTTAAAGATATAAAATAGAAAATTAAGTAAGGAGCATAATTTACATTAATTGTCACAGTCTTTGTTTTAAGAGAAGTCTTAGCTAATATCAGAGAACTGATACCATACCATATTCTCTGATCATAATAAATTAGAAATCAACAAAAATGTTAAAAACAATATTTTTAGACCTTTATGAATGTACTCCTAAGTAGCTCTTAGAATGATAAAGAAATCAGTATTTCTAAATATTTTAATATTAGTAGCCAAAAAATTCCTACTTAATGAAACTTGTCAGTCCTTAGCTAGTGTTAATTGAAGGAACATTTACAGCCTTAAATTCATAAGCATAAGTAAGGACATAGTGAAGAAAAGATAATATTAAAATAAACAGGAAAAGCCCAACAAAAATGTATTCTTTGAAAATGTTAATAAAATTGACTAAGTTAATAAAATTGATGAGATTATCTAAAACAGTGAGAATGTATAGATTTAAAAACATAATAGAAGTGATAAAGGGGATAAAGGTATAGATCCACTAGAATAACTTCCTACAATTAAAGTGATAGCATATCTATTTCTAGAAAAATGTAAAAATGCAAGAAGTGAAAAATAAAACAATTATTAAGAGAACAAATTTTTAGTAAAAATGTCTTTGCAAAAAGACACCAGGCCCAGCTGGTTTCTTCAGCTTACTTTTTAATCTATTTATTAAATTTAATTTAAAATTACCATACAATGAAATTGACATTTATTTAGTAGAGAATTTTATAAATTTTACTGCATCCATAGATTTGAATAACTACTACTGCAATCAAGATAGAAAATAGTTTCTTCAGTCATAAAAAGTCCCTTGTGCTATTCTTCTGTCACTGTAGTTTTGTATTTTGGGGAATGTTCTATAAATTAAATCGTATAACATGACATTTTTTGAAACTGGTTTCTTCACTTAACATAATGACCTTGGGGTTCATCCAAGTTGATAAATAATTCAATATTTAAGTTACTTTTTTAAAAAAGATTTTATTTGAGAGAGAGAGAAAGAGCGTGAACATGGGAGAGGGGTAGAGGGAGAGGGGAAGCAGGCTCCCTGCTGCTTATGGAGCCTGAAGACCTGGGACTGGACTCGAACCCAGGACCCTGAGATCATAACCTGAGCCGAAATCAAGAGTCAGATGCTCAACCAAATGAACCACCCAGGCGCTCCAGTATTTAAGCTACTTTTCATTACTGAGTAGAATCCCATTGTATGAATATACCACAATTTGTTTATTCCTTCACCCTCTGAAAGTCATTTGCTTGTTTTGAATGGAGTTGCTTATAAACATTCATGTGTAGGTTTTTGTGTGAACATTTTATTTTTCTAGAGTGAACTGCTAATAGTGGTGCTACTGGGTTATAATGTAAGTACATGTTTTTCTTAAGAAAAACCAAACTGTTTTCCAGAGTAGCTGTATTGTTTTTCACTTTCACCAGCAACATATTAGCGTTGAAATTGCTCCACAACTTTTTCAGCATTTGGTATTGCCAGTATCTTTTTAAAGCTATTTTAATTGGTGGGTAGTGGTATTTCTTAGTGATTTTTAACTTTTATTTTCTCAGTGGGTTATAATGTTGAGCATCTTTTTCTGATCATACTGGTCATCTGTATATCTTCTTTTGTGAAGTGATGTTTTACCTCCATTTATGTATTAAGTTGGTTTTTTACTGTTGAGTATGGAGTATTCTATATATGTTCTGAATACAAGTCTTTTGTCAGATAATGGGATTATCGGTTTCCTCCCAATCTATAGATTATCTTTTTATTTTCTCAGTAGTATCTTTTGTGGAGTAAGTTTTTAATTTTGATGAAGTCCAATTTATCATTTCTTTTTCTTTATGTGGAATGCTTTGGTGTCACGTCTAATAACTCTTTGCCTAACACCAGTTTATCATGATATTCTTATATTTTAAAAGTTTTATAGATTTTATTGTTTTATACATTATAATTATATCTGTGGAAATTTTAATATAAGGTGGGAGTTTTAGGTTGAGGCTCATTTCTTTTATATATGCAATGTATAGTTAAAACATCATTTGTTTAAAAGTCAGTACAATTGAATTGCTTTTGTGTCTCTGTGGAAAAAGTAATACAGAAAAATATTTATATGGATCTATTTCTGGACTCTTTGTTCTGTTGGTCTCTGTGTCCGCGCATCAACACCACACTGTCTTAACTATTGTAGCTATATTTTAAGTATTGCATAGTATGGTTCCTCCAACATTATTCTTGATCAAAATTGTTTTAGCTAGTCCAGTTTCTTTGACTTTTCTATAAATTTTAGAGTCCGCTTGTATATATTTGTTTAAAAACTTGCTAGTATTTTGATTGGATTTGCAATCAGTCTGTAGATCAAGTTGAGAAGAATTGACATCTTTATTTAATGTTGAGTCTTCCAATCGATAATTCATTTAGGTCTCTTTTGATTTCTTAGCATTTGTAGATTTTATACATACATGTTTTGCTAGATTTGAACTTAAGTAATTCAATTTTTAGAACTCTTATAAATATGTATATATACACATGTACATATGCACTTGATTTTTTAGTGTTGATCTTTTATTCTGTAACCCTGTCACCTTGCTAAAACTCATTTATTAGTTGCAGTTGGTTTTTTTGTAGATTACTTGGAATTTTCCATGTAGACAATCATGCTTTCTATGAATTGGGACAGTCTTTAATTCTTCTTTTCCAATCTGTTTGTCTTTTAATTCTTTTTCTTCCCTGATTACACTGACTAGGACTTCTAGTATGATATTAAGTTTACAATATTTTGTTAAAGATTTTCATGTCTATGTCCATGCAGGGGATGGCTCTATACTTTCCTTGTACTGTCTTTATTTTGTTCTGGTATGAGGGTAATGCTGGCTTCATAAAAAAAGAAAGTGTTCCCTCCTTTTCTATTTTCTGGAAGAGCTTCTTTACAACTAGTATCATTTCTTCTTTAAATATTTGGCAGAATTTACCAGTAAAGTAAAATGGGCCTGGAAATTTTATATAAATAAAAGGTGATTTTGTTTATTATGAGTTTAATTACTTTAATAATTATGTGACTATTCAGGTTATCTATTTCATTAGGTGTGTTTTGGTTTTTAAGGAATTGATTCATTGCATCTAAGATGCTGAATTTATGTTCATAAAGTTATTGATATAGTTGGCTTGTTATCTTTTTACTATATGTTGAGTATACAGTAATATCTTTTTTATTCTGGGTATTGCTAATTTGATTTATCTTTTTTTCATCAGTCTTGCCAGAGGTAAGAAAGAATACTAAAACTATTTCATTAGTCAAAAAGAAGGTAAAGAACAATAAAAATACATAGGATCAGTGAACTGATGAGAAAATAGAACACATATAGAAAAAAGTGATAGCTTTAGATACAACCACGCTTTTTTTGCATTAAATCTAAATGATTTAAACAGTCTGAACGAAAGGCAAAGTGGCCAAACTAGATGGAAAAGCAAGTCCTAACTATAGGCTTGTTAAAATCATTTTTAAGGACATATATAAGTCAAAGGTAAATGATTATCTTTGATACAAACACTAAGCATAAGAATACTGGAGTGGCTGTATCACTATCAGATTAAGTAGACTTTAGAGCAAGGAATAAAGAGACATTTAATAATGATAATGGAAATAATCCAGTAGAAGACATTACAATCATAGATATTTATGCACCAAATATTGGACACAAAAACTGGCAGAAGTGAAAGGAGAAATAGATGCATCCATGAGTATTTCTGTTTCAGTAACTGATAGCCTAAGTAGATAGAAATCAAGAAGTATATAGAAGATTTGAATGACACGATCAGCCAACTGGATTTAATTGCTATTTACAGAATATTCTATCCAGCTATAGCAGGATTCAGATTCTCTCCTGTGTACATAAAGCATTCAGTAAGATTGGTCATATGTTGATGAGTAAAACAACTTTCAGTGAACTGAAAAATGATTAGAATCATACAGAGTCTATTCTCTGACCACTATACATTTACATTAGAAATAAATACTAGAAAGATATCTAAAGACTCACCACTATTTGAAAATTAAATAAAATGCTACTAAATCCATGGTCAAAAAGATAGCAGAAGCAGAAAAAAATTATTGAATTGAATGATAATATAACACAACCTGTTAAAATTTGTGGAATTCATCTATAAAACATTTTATAAGGAAATTTATAGTTTAAGTGTTCAGAGCAGTAAAGGAGAAACACCCAGAATCAATAACTAAACATCCATTTTATGAAGCTAGAGTAAAAAGATCAAGTTAAATCCAAAATATATAGGGGGAAGAAATTAACAAATATACGAGCAGAAATTAATAATATAAAAAAGTCAAACAATAGAGAAATTCATTAAAATGACTGATTCTTTGAAAACAATAAATTGGTAACCCTATAGGCATATTGCTAAAAAGATAACACACTGTTACCACTATTGGGAATAGAGAGAACATGGAGTAAAATTTTGGAATGTGTAAGTCTGATACATAAAGAATTCTTGGAATTGAAGGAAAACATGATATATGAATGACCAATAAGCAGAAGACTATGGATATTATACTTCCATATAGTTGACATATGGGGTTGATGCCTTAAACATCACAGTAAAAACAATGCTGAAATAGCAGATTAAAATTTTTCTGAACTTGTGAAAGATAAAAATTCTCAGATTCAAAAAACACAGCAAATGCTGGACAGAATAAATGAAATTTAAAACAACATCTACAGACAATTTTTGAGAGAGTCCAGATGAGTAACTGCATAATCACTATATAATACTTAGTAATATTTTTTCCATTAACCATGAAAAATTAGAAAATTTCAGTAAAAAAAAATTGATAGTAGCTATATATGTCTCTAATCTATGATACGTAGGAATAAATCCAACATCAAATTTGTAAGATCTTCATGGAAAAATTAGTTATTTGTAAGAGTCATAAGTAAATAAGGGGGAGAATGGTTACTATGAAGATATATTAATTTTATCCAAATTTGTCTATTAAATCAATTCCTGTAAAATTCTTCATAAACTGATTTTGAAATTAATATAAAACAGAATAATATACAAAATAGCAACTAGGAAAATTTTCCATACTAGATATTAATACTTAAAAAAATTATAGTGAATTCAACACCGTGGTGTAACAGAAGTATGGGTAATTGTACCAATGGAACAGAATGGTGAGTCCAGAATATGTCATTATAGAAAGCTGGTGAAAGAAGTGACTAACCAATGAATTTACTAGGACAGTTGATTAAAAAAAATAGTTTCCTACCTCATGATATTTATAAAAATTGATTCCATTTTTAGACTTAAATGTAAAAACTAAGTAAACTTTTATAGGAAACAATGATTTAAACCTCAAATTGAAGACACAAGCTGAAAAAAAAATTACAATGCATATTTTAGTCATAAGGAATTGCTAATTTAATATCTGAAAACATAATGATCCCCCAAAATTCATAAGTAAAAGAGGGCTTTATGATAAGTAAAATAAATCTGAGAAAGACAAACACTGTATTAGCTCTCATATATGGATTAAAAATATATATATACATATATTTTTTTTAACAGACGCTCATAGATACAGAGAACATTTTGGTGGTTGCCAGAGGTGGGAGTTGGAAGATATGGGAAATGGGTGAACTGTTTTTGTTTTGTTTATTTTTTTACTTTAAGAAAAAGTAAAAAAAAAAACAACTGAGCAATGAATATGATCATCATAATAAAATTTACTAGTATTAAGTAGTACATTCAAACTAAATTAAAACTTAGATGACATTTTATACCCACAAAGTTCACAGAAATTTCAGAGACAACTGAAGATGTGGGGAAATGGAAATTCTCTTCATTACTGATGGTATTATAAATGTTACAGTCACTTTGGAGAAGAATTTGATTTCTGATAAAGTTGAAGTTTGAAGTGTGATAATGAAGTCATAGTCTTTGACGCCGGGATTTCATTCATAGGTAAATCTAGAGAAACTCTGGCATATCACACAAATAGATACCTGTCAGAGGATTCATTGCAGCCTTGCTTTTCATCATTTAAATTTGGAAACAACCTAAATGCCTGTCAGCAGAGATTGGGTAAATACATGGTGGTATATATTCAGTGAAATACTGCATAGAAGTTAATATGTGAATTTTAGTTGCATATATCAATAAAGATAAATGTCTCTAAGTTTCAAATAAAAATGCAAAGTGCAAAATATGTATAGTATTAGATTGTTTATATAAACCTTAAAAACTGGAAAGCACAGCTGCATATTGTTTACATGTGTATGTAATGGAAGATATAATTAACATGTCTTGGGAAGGATATGCCCTAACTTTATTTATCTCTGAAGAAACAAGGTAAGGAAAAAGATTTGGGAGGAAGTAGAAAGTAGCCTTTGATTTTCAGTAGCATTTATTTTTTACAAAAAATATTCTGGAAAAAATATGGGGAGATGCTAAGTATTTTAAATCTGAGTGAGGGGCACAAGCATGTTCATGATGTTATGCTTTGAAACTTTCTATATGCTTAGAAAACTATGATACGTTTCATAAGAGGAAAAGTTAAATAGCACTATTAAAGCCTTGTGTATTACTCCAAAAGGAAGTGATTTTGATTTTGGATGTTGCAGAATTTTCAAGTAAATGTGAGATTATGTTTGTATCTTTCATTTGTAAGAGTCATAAGTAAATAAGAGGGAGAATTATCTCAAGTGAAACATTAAGCTTGAAACTAGTAAAATGTATCCAAAGTACTTTCAAAAATTTTTCCTGCAATAGTAGAACAAAAAGAAACCTCTCTATTATAGATACGGGTTTCAGCTTTAGAAAAAGTTTTGTATGTGTTACCTGTTTCCTTTACTGACTCTTGCATGGTAAGCAAGACAATAAAAGTGAAATCCTCAGTGTACTGGGCCCATGGAAGTGGAGGCTAAGTATAAATAAAATACTATCCATTTTGATAGTTATATATAATGTATACTCTTTATTTTTTAATTTACTTATCTTTCTATTTGAGTCTATTTTCTTTGTATCCCTTAATAATAGTCTCTTTCCACACTGCTAATATATTTTCTTTTCCTTTCATACTTTATTAGAAGGTTGTAATTTTTAAAATATGCAGCAACTAAATCTCTTCTACTTTTTTTAACTTTTCATTTTTATTTCTACAAGACTTGTTTATGACAGTAGTGTTTCTGGCACTAAATCTCTGTCATACATATCCAAACATTGTACATAATTTAGCATTGTTTTGTGTTCATTTTAGAATATATATGTTTTGTATCCTAAATGACACACAAGATTACATTAATATGTCATAAAACAAGAAAATGACACTGTGCCTGTTTTAAGATGTTTGGAAACAAAATGAGAAAGGCCATGCTAGAAATGAAAAGCACAAGCCTTATAAAAACAAATTTCTATCAGCAAAATACAGGCTAGAACCTCAATTATGATCTAACTTTTTTGTTAGTATGTTTTCAATTAAAAACAACAGCAAAAAAGTGAGTATTTTTACTTTTTTTTAAATTATTCAAAACAAATATCTAATTTTCTCAATAGGTCCACAGTAACCATTTAATCACTGATAAATTGCACACATGAAATATCTTGGCTCTAAAATGGTGAAATATAAATATTCAGCTTGTTACTCTGTTTCAGAGAGTTGAGAAATATTAGTAAGCACCGTTTGCCAAAAATAGATACTACAAACCTGATGAAATCATACAGATGTTTAGTAACTGGGATAGACATAGTTCTGAATCTTCTCCCTTCCTCAATAATCTGCAAAGAACTGACTTTTTCCCTTTAAGACTGAGTGCATGGCCATACATTTATATGATGGATTTTGTACTGTTTATTTTTACTGTTGCTCTGATAATTGCATATAGAACTTACTTATTCAAACATTCAACAACTTTGAATGCCTGCTTTGTACCAGTCAGAGTTCAAATTGCTGAACAAGGGCAGGTGTGGGGGAATATATTATTTACTACATTTCCTCCATTCTCACCAATTCTCTGGTGGAAGCTAGCTCAATTAAGATATAAATTCTAGGTAATTTTTTAGATTGAAGCAAATGTTGGGCTTTTTCTTGGTTGTTGCAATTCTTGGAATACCTATGGCAGGAGAGGATCTCCTTGAAATATAGTAGAAACCTCCTGTTCGACTATTCTCATGTGTGAGTAGCCATGATGCCGGGAGAGTAATGAAATTAAAAATAAATTGATAGAAGGATTTCTACCTCGTAAGCTTCTAAAATATTTGAGAACAAAGTGGCATAGACCCATTTTTCTCTGCTTCTTCCCATTGAGAACAATGGTAAACTCTGATAGTAACACAAGACACAACCAAAGGGAACTATGAAAGGTGATAGGAAGAAGATGAGCTGTTTGGAATTCTCAGGACTGGAAGAACAACACAGTGGCAGGACTTCTAACATTATTATCCCACCCAACAGAAATATGCCACTAAACCCTGGCATTTCTTGACCCCCAAATTCCTAACAGGAAGTAGCCCAGGTAAATAAAAACAATGAAAATATGCTCCATAAAAGATAAGTTTATATGTAGAATGAAAGCTTTACTTGAAGCTCATTTATTTTACAAAGTATTTTAAGATGTGCACATTGTATATTTTATAGCACAGAATGAATTACATATATTTTGTTGAACAACTCTATATTCTCAATACATATTAAAGAGTAAACTGAAAAATATGGAAATGTACCAGTGACTGGTTCATGGGAGAATCTATGGAACAAAAAGAAAACCTACTTGGAATATCATCTTCAATTTGGGTGTAGGCTTTAGGAAAGTTATCCTTTCTTTTTTTTAAATTTTTTATTATGTTAATCACCATACATTACATCATTAGTTTTTGATGTAGTGTTCCATGATTCATTGTTTGTGTATAACACCCAGTGCTCCATTCAGTACATGCCCTCTTTAATACCCATCACCAGGCTAACCCATCTCCCCACCCCCTCCCCTCTAGAACCCTCAGTTTGTTTCTCAGAGTCCATAGTCTCTCATGGTTTGTCTCCCCCTCTAAATCCTCCTCCTTAATTTTTCCCTTCCTGCTCTTTCTTTCATATAGATTTTCAGACTAATCAGTTTTGATGCAATAAGCTTCTGTAATATTAATCACAATAATCTTTTTTTTTGCTGGAGAAACTTCCAACTTTAAATTTTATTGTGCTTTAAGTCTTAAAATTATTTTGTTGCTTTTATCTTTCCTAATGTTTTAATATGTATTTTCCATAAATAAATTTGCTAGTGAAATTTATTATTTGTATTATTTGATTTAAAAACTAGAAACATTAATTCAAAGTTCAGTTAAAATTGTTAAAGATAACAGAGAAGTGATTCTCGGAAGAAATCTTATGAGCATGGGTTTTCCTCTACAATTTTTGGTAATTCTTCTCTGTGTTTGCATGCCTTTATTTGAGTTTTCACCTTGAAAGGAATCAAATTACTATAGAAAAATATGAAATGCCAGGAGGACTTTATTGTATGTCATTATTGTTAAAATATAGGTAGAATGTGAACACATACATATTGAGTTTAAGTATGTTCTTATTTAGTTTGACTGCATGCTGTCTACCAGCCTTCATAATTACTGGGCACTAGGCAAGGCAGCAGGGAACATGGGCCTTGCTCATCCTTTGCCTCTCTACATATATATATATATATATATATATATATATGGCTCTCACACTAACCTGGGGTTTGTCCCTAAATCACATTCTATCCTGAGAGAACTTGAAAGGATTGCTGCGAGGAATGAAATAAGGCAAGTGACTTTCTGCTGGACTATTCCCATAACTAGATTCTCTCTGCTTTAAGCAGGTTTTTCCATCTTCTTTTTAGTAGGGCATGCCTCAATAACAGAGCATGCTGAGCATAATTTACCCTTTTCTTGATGACTCAGGCTCATCATAATGAACATTGGTTAGTATACTCAACTGTATTAGAAAGATGCCCCTAAGAGCTATTAAGATATGTAGTACTGTTTGTCCTGACTAACTAACTGCTCCCAGATGACCTACACGTTCCAGACTGCAGTCGCTCCTCAGTACAATGTACACTAAGTACAAAATATGTTTTCGTGGACTGCAGGGAAATCTCTGTTGTGGGGCTAGATCTGAACAGAATGCTGTTATTTATGCCTGCGTCTGTTCTTGGAAGTAAAAGCCCCTTCCCAAATTTTATTTGCTGCATGAAGCTCTGCTGTTACTGTTCTAAATTCACTGGGGGAGGGCATAAATGACCATTGCCATGATTAGTAAGATAATTGGGTTTGAATGCCAAATTTAACCATATATTTAGGAGGGCATGTTCACCAACATGAAGGACTCATTGTTCACAGCTTAAAGTGCTCTCAAAAGTGAAACTCTGCTCCCAAAGTCCTAATCTCAGTTGGAAACTTAGTTCTTCAGTGTGACCTATTTAAAAAAAAATTGTAAAAAAATTCATAAGGGTATTTTTGGTTCCTCTTTAAAAATGCAAACTTCATAGGAAGGGTTAAAAGTCTGTCATTTGTTATTAAGAAGTAGGTTATTTGACTTATTTTCATCCAGATGCCTCTTACATTCAGCTGTATAAAGGGACTAGAATTTTTGATGGATGGCAAGGGTCAGGGGAAGAGAGAGGTCACTTTGAAGATTTTGAAGGTTCAAATATTTGGGGATGGGTGTAGTTTAAGTAGAGGCGTCTCAGTGGGCTTTCATAAGAAGTTACCATGAAGATGTTGGGCATTTGAGGAACAAAAGGAGTAGAAACACAGGAGGAAGAAAGCAAAACAAAACCCCAAGCAAGCAAAATCTCAGTGCAATTTTTTCTTTTTTCCAATTTACTTCTGGAAATACATAATTCAGCATAAAAATTTTTATATAAAACATATATATATATACATACATACATATATATATGCCAAATAAAATAGATCATATTTTAATGCATTAAAAGAATTCTTTAAAGAAGCTGCACATTTAATTTTTTATAATTCAATAATTTAATTTTCAATATAGGAATTTTCTTTCTTTTTTTTTTTTTACTGTATGGTACTTTCTATAGTCCCTATTTCACAAATGTTATATATACTTTATTAAATTGGTAAAGGTGGTCTAACCTTCAAACAGATTATCATAAAATTTTTTATTATTCTCTAATTTTTCTAGTGCATCTGTGCCATTAGTTAGAAATGGGTATCTTGGTATCATGTTGAACTTCAAAATGTTAAAGAGAAAAAGACAATTAAAACAATGGTTGTTGTCACAGTTTATTGCTTTGAAAGAGAAATTGCAAATCATGTCTTTTGATTTTCATAAAACCCTGTGATGTGGGAAAGGAAAAACCTTATTTCTCCCACTTTAGGAAAAGGTAACTGAGACCCAGAAAACCAACTTTTTGAAGTTGACACAAGTCGTGCATTGTAAATTTAGAACCATAATTTCTTAGTTTTAGAAAAGTGATCTTTTTATTGGAGATGAATCTAAAGACTTGGCCTCTAGATACTCAAATCTGTGCCCTAGAGTATGCTACTACTCATAAAGACAGGAATACTGGTACATTATTTGTAAAACTTTAAATGTGAAGAAAGCAATTTAAACATAAAATATGAAATACAAGAAAAGGTGGGAGCGATTTTTTATCTATTGTTAAAAATATAAACTGATTGTTACTATTCTATTTTTCTTAAAAAAGGTTTCATTTATTTGAGAGAGTGAGAGCATGAGCAGGGGGACGGGGCAGAGGGAGAGGGAGAAGCAGGCTCCCCACTGAGGAGGGAGCCCCATGTGGGGCTCAGTCCCAGGACCCTGAGATCATGACCTGAGCCAAAGGCAGACACTTAACCACTTAACTGACTGAGCCACCCAGGCACCCCTGATTGTTACTATTCTAAGTTTGCTAATTACTATAAATATTTTAGGTAGCTTTATGTTTGACATATCTGTTGATAGAAGTAGTCAATGTTTTTTATTTTTCATGGAAAAAAGTGATTAGTCTGTGTTCACATGTTATTAATGTTGCCTCTTTTAAATCTATTGCCAGCTCTGTGCTTAGAAACAGTGGTGATAACCATCATTATAATGCTAGTAAATAGAATGGTCTATTGATATTCATTCCAGATATTCACCCATTACTTATTTATATTCCACATTTATTATATATGCTCTTCAAAGAATTATATAATCAAACTTCCAGTGCTTTGGTTATAACTGAAAAAACCCCAAAGTTGAAAATTGATTAAATACTAAATCCAAACATATACTGTCTACAAGAGACCACCAAAAAAACCAAGGTAATTTAATAAGTATAAAAGTAATACGATAAGGGATGCCTTGGTGGCTCAGTCAGTTAAGCATTGGACTCTTGGTTTTGGCTCAGGTCATGATATCATGGGTCCTAGGATCAAGCCCTCTGTCTGGCTCTGTGGGGCTCTGCACTCAGTGGGGACTCTGCTTGAAGATACTCTCTCTTCCCCTCCTCCTACCTCCCACCCATCTTTCTTGCTCTCTCAAATAAATAAATCAATCTTAAAAAAAAAAAAGTAATAGGATAAATAATGACCTGGTAAACAGAATTAAATAGAAACCAAATACTGTAGATGGAGAGGAAATTCAAGCAAAAATAGTTAAAAAGGCCAAAGTTTGTCATTTTTGTACCAGGTATTAATTGGGTTAGTTCTTGTATACTTTTGAGGAATAGATATTTTCATTCGATATGTATTGGTTTTAGAATAGGAGTTAGCAAACTATGCCAGGTACTGGTTTTGTAAATAAAATTTTATTGAAACACAGTCACACCTACTCATTTCTGTACTGTCTGTGGCTGTCCAATGACACGGTTGAGCAGTATGATAAAGAACATAAAACCTGTGGTCCTAAAATATTTACTCTTTGGCCCTTTAAGGAAAAGAAGAGAGAGATTCCTAATAGAGAATTAGGGGAATTTTATACTAAGAAGCTGTATCTCTGATGACAAAATCTGGTCAAAGTAACATTGAACAGGTATAGTTCATTTATCATTCATGGCTGGTGAATATGTTTGTATGTCCTTTTTATTTTTCTGTTTGTTTCTCACAAGGGTAGAATCTAAAATCTTATTTTCAGCTCTAGGTCAGTTCTACCAATCCAATTAGATCAGTGTGAGCCCTGAATGTGAAGAAACAAACAAACAAACAAAAAACTTAGTTATTTGCAACTAAGGGCACTATTGATGAATAAAGTAATCCTGCTTATGATGATAAAGGAAAACTCTAAGGCAAATATGATTCAGCATATTATTAATGAATAATTACAATTTGACTAAATATTGTAGGAATCAAGTGTGGTAGATCAAATGTCTCCAAAAATCCAAAGATATTTTAATGTCAATACAAACTAGGATAAAGAGGATATGACTTTGATATGACAAAGAATATACCTTAATGGGAAAAACTACTTTTATAGTAAAACACTAGAGACACACCTATCATAGTCACTTAAGACATAAGAATTCATGTTATGCTTACACTTTCCTTAAACTAATATAAGAATAAAATAACAGGTACATATATCAAAAAGGAGGGACTGAAGTATCAAATGGTAACATCTTTCCATAGAAAATAAACTGAGCAATCAGTAGAACAGTTAAAAAAAAAAAAAGTCTAATAAAGTAGGAGATCAAAAAGCAAATTTTTAAATTATTTTCCATGGTATCAGTATATCAGTGAGAGTTCTGTCAGGAAAATAGAACTACAATTGTGCAAACACAATATTTAATTTAGGACAGAGTTCACATAATCTGGGAGAAGCAGACATAGAGAAGTTAAAGAGGGCAGGGTGGGGGTAGGGTGAGAGATCAGAGGAGCAATAACTAATCACAACTGCCTACAGCACTAGCATGGATGAATGAGTGAGAGTTGAGGGAAATCTGGGAAGTTGTTTGTGACTGGCTACCAAAGTGGGTTGGCCAAGTGGGAGCTTTTAGAGAGGTCTGGAAACGGCTGCCTGGCTGTAAGTCGTTGCCGCCTTTAAAACATCTGTCTCTGGATGAACTGCTGTTTCAGTGTGAGATCTGCCCTCTTTGTGGGACTGCCTGGTGGTAAACGTGGAGCAATGGGTGGTTGGCCAGACAAGCAGTTGGAAAGACAAGTAGGGAAGAGAGCAAGGACAGGTTACACTTCCTAGGGAACAGTCATCACTGGGTCTGTCAACCATGATCAGTCTGTGAGGAAAAAGGCCAGTGCTTCACTTCCACTTCCAAATCTCATGTATGATCTTGTGTTTGAAAATTTCACTTGAATAAAGTCAGGAACAGGGCTAGGAAATGTATTATCCAGCCTTATTTTGAAGTAGTAGTGCCAGCCTGACAACAAACAATCCAGCACGATCAGCAATAACACGATGGGAAATATAATGAAACGAATTTTTCTTTTTCTGCAAGGAAAACTGCTTGGTCCATATGGCTTTACTGGTGATTGATATCAAATATTATAAAATGATGGAGAACAATACCATAAAAAGTCCTTCAGAAAATGGAGTAGGAATGGATACTTCCCAATTCATTTTATTCATCATCATCCTGATACCCAAACCAGACATAGACACTACAGGGGAAGTAAAAAGAAAAAAACCCTACAATCCAATATCTATCATGAATATGGGCACAAAAGTCCTTATTAACAAATTCAACCCAGCACTGTGTAAAAAGAATGATACATCATGTCCAACTTATTTTCCCAAGAGAACAAGACTAATTTAACATTCACAAATCAAGCATTGTAATTCAACATATTAACAAAGAAAAGGAGAACATTTATATGATCATCTCAATAAATGCGGATTGTCAAAATTCAACGTCCATTCATGTTTAAAAAAAAACTCAGTTCTCAACCTGATTAAGAACTTTTAGAGGAAACTACTTCCTCTTTTATGATAATGAATACCATATGCTTTGCTATTTTTATTCAACATTATACTAAAGTCTTAGTGAGTGAAAGAAAGACAAGAAACAAGAGCCACACAAATTAGAAAGGAAAAATAATTATCTTTATTCACAGATGGCATAATTATGCAGAAAGTTCTAGGGAATCTATAAAAATTATTAGTATACTTATAACAATTGAAAATCAGGTAAAAATACAATTCACTTAAGCATCAAAAATACTTAGAATTAAACTTCATCAAATATTTATATGACCTGTGCACTAAAAAAACATTGATTGAATACATTTAAAAAGACCTAAGTAAATGGAGAGAGACACTATTTTCATGGATTAGAAGACTTAGTATCTTTAAGCTGTCACATAGATTTCAAACAATGTTGTTCAATATCTTGGAAAGCTTTCTGTAGAAATTTTCAAGCCAGTAATAAAATGTATGGTAACGTAGAGGGCCTTCAGTAGACAAATGATTTTGGACAAAAAAATATGTTGGACAATACTACTTGCTTGCAAATTTCCTATAAATTCCGATAGTAAAGAATGTTGTATTCTCATAAGGATAGATTGACAGTTCAGGGAAAAGAACAGTAAAAAATAACATACGTATATTCAATTGATTTTTTTTTAAAGATTTATTTATTTAGAGAGAAAGCATGAGTGCAAGTGGAGAGGGGAACAGAAGGAAAGGGGGAGGGAGAATCTTAAGCAGATTCCCTGCTGAGTGTGGAGCCTGATGCAGGGTTTGACTGGCAGACTCTGAGATCATGACCTGAGCAGAAATCAAGAGCCAACTGCTTAACCGGCTGAGCCGCCCAAGTGCCCCCAGTCATTTGATTTTTGATAAAGGTACTGAAGCAATTCAGGGTGGGGAGGGAATGTCTTTTCAAAAAGCAATACTGGAAAAACTGATTATTCATGTGAGGGGGAAAAATAGACTTTCATCTCAAGCCTTAAACAATGTTTATTTAAGATAGGTCATAGACCTACATATAAAAGTTAAAGCTATAAGCTTTCTAGAAGAAAGTATAGGATTATATCTTCATGACCTTGGGGTAGTCAAAGGTTTCTGGAGATATACACACAAAATATTAAACACACACAAAAAATGATAAATTTAATCATTATTAAAAACTTCAAAAGACACACTAAAGAATATAAGCCCATCACAAAATGAAAGAACCAAATAGAGCAGCTGCAAACTTGTATCCAGAATGTTTAAAGAGATCTAAATGATCAAAAGACAATCTAGGTAACAATAAAGCCTTTGCTGTATTTCACAAAACTAAGCATATAAGTCATCAGGAAGTGAAAAATAAACCAAAGTGAGATTCTAATACACGGCCAGTCTTCTGGTTAAAATTAAAAACACAGCAACTCCCAATATTGGTGTGAAGGTAGAGCAACCAGATCTCTGGCCCATTGCCAATCGGGATGTATATTTGCACAACGTTTTGGAAAACTATTTTGTCAGTGGCTTTTAAAATTATATAATTTCTCTGTAACTAAGCTATATCATTCAGAAGCCTTAAGAAGACAGAAAGTATACAGTAACTGGAAGAGGGGGAGCATAATAGGAAGAATGAACAGGTTTGGAGTAATGGGGTTTGGCTAATGAGAGGTAAAGAACATTTTCAAGAGTACAGGAATAGTAGATAAAGGGAACAGCCATTATCCATAAGACTAAAATGAAGCAGCCACCAAAGAACCCCACCCCCATCTTCCCAACTTCAGTGGAGAGCACAGCCGTGGCACACAGGATGGTGAAGTTTGCTGAGGTACTATACCAGGGGAACTCCCTGGAAATATGCCCTGTGAAGTGCCACAAAAAGCCTTCCCCAGAGAGGTTCTGTGTTTCGGAAGTTTGCTGGAAAGTCTCTCGAGAATCCTGGGAGAGCTGCCTATAGGGAGGTGCCGAACGCCATTGCCACTCGTACAGAAGCTGCGTCCTCTCAGGGGTGTGAGGACTGTTGTTCGCTGGAACCAGGGAGAGAAACCTTTTCTTCTTCAGTGTCCTTTACTGATAAACTTAACTTGGGGCTAGCTGGCAAAGGACAAAATCTTTTTCAGGGTGCCATGGCATTATTGCAGATCTGGAAACGAAGGACAGATTTGGAGCTGAGGGGCAGTAAGTTGATAAGGGGCACACTAGCCATTTCACTTTTAGATCTTAAAGAGAAATGAAGATGTCTTTACAGAGATTACTTGTAGAAGAATGGTTTATATCAACTTTATTCTGAATGCTCCCACATGAAAAAAATGCCATACGGTAGAAAACTACTCAGAAATAAAAAGTTCTGATACTCCACAATATGGAAGAATCTTGAAAATACTTTGTTGAACTGAAGTGACCAGACACAAAGTATACAGGCCATAGGAAAAAATTTAAATTATAGAGGAAGTAAAAATTCTCCATGGTGAACGTTTGGTAAAATGGATTTGCCATTTATCAAGATGAGGAAGATGATAAAGAATAAGTTAAAGGGCAAAGTCAAGAAATACAAAAATGTGACATCTGAATAAGGAACTATTTTCTAAGCAAGAAGGCTATGGAAGAATTTATAGAAGATGATATTAATAGATTTTACTACATTTTGGAATTATTTTAGAAAAACACATTTCTTTGAGTTTTGTGGGGTTAAAAATGATAGGCAAATATTTTGAGAACTACATTTTCTTGCTGTTTAATCTTTCTTTAGGAATTGTGTGTGGGTGTGAGCATGCACATGTGTATATTTTTACTACATATAAAAAATTGAGATATTGTAGTAAAAAACATGTCCCACTTGACATAGTGAATTTAACAAATGTTTTACTTAATAAAAGAATTTAAGCATTTTCAAGAGCATAATTCTGCATAATGACTTGATATCTGGTCACAGAACAGGTCATTACTGCTTCATCGAGAGCTTTTCTTCAGCTTTTTTTTTATAGAAGAAGTGGTGAGATTATTCCTATGAATTTACCTATCTGAAATATGCCTACCCATATTTGTCTATAAGAACCTTAAACAGAGATCTTTTCTCTGAGCTAGTTTCTTGTTTAATGATCTGTAAATGAAACTGTTATTGCTTCTTTGCCTCTCATTTATGAGCACCATTATTTCTCACAGTGGGTTGTCTTTGTCAGACAATAAAGGTAGAAAAAGTTTTTAAGCTTGTCAGGGGATTTATTGATATAAATGAGAGAGAAGTTGGGTCAAAATTAATGACAGTGGTTTTCCATGTAGGATAAGGAGAACACATTTTTAAAATGAGGGCTCATTTTAAGATATATGATTCTGTCTTGGAATAATATCTTCCTTCTATTACTGTACTTTGGATTTCAAGTTTTCACACTCATTTAGTGAAGTTTTATGCTGTGTGTAAGACAAGTAATAAAAGTTTGGCTGCATAAGCAAGCAAAGGACATCTACCTTGAAATTCAGCATTTAAAGGGTTTTGTAGGTACTCTTGTATAATCACCAACACACAGTATTTGGATGAAGAAAATATTTTGTTCATTATCAAAATGAACCATGGTAGAAGACATGGACATGATAAAATGAGTGATTATCAGAAACCAATCAGGTTTGTATTGTTCATAGTAATTTTAGCGAGTACACAATGTGAAGGCTTATTGCTCCCTTGTCTCTCATCAGTAGAGAAGGAGGAAATTGAATCTGCAGAAAACATAAGTTTATTTGATATCTTAAATTTTAAAAAGCCCCTTTGGAGTAATTTGGGTGATAATAACCAAGTTTCTATAATTGGAGAAAAATCACCACTTACATAGCTAATTAGTCTGAGAAATATTGTTGGTTTGAATTGAAGCAGCAAATATTGACTGGAAGAGCCATGTATCTACTAACACACAGAAACATAATCCCTGGCATTTTTAAGTTTGTGACCTACATTCACATTTTTTTTTTCAGTGTTACTCATGTGATCTAATTCCATGTTAGTTATTTTATCTGCATTCCTTATTTTCCTTGTTTATAGAAAAACTTTTTAATCCATACTTTAGAACTGATGGAGAGATAGCATCTTATGCTTTAATGGCTTTCAAAATAAGAGGAATAGAAGTGGAGTTAAAAGCATTGTTGGTGGAAACTCCACTTTAGAAAATGGAGTTTGATTTATTTGAAGGGTAGATTTAGGGAGAGTAAGGGAAGGTAGGCTCAAGAAGTAAAACTATTTTAATGGCTATTTAGCAACTCCTGTTTCTTTTGGGGTCTCAGGAAATGATTACATGCTGAGAATTTTGATGGAAGATCTTGTCAGGGAGAGCTTTGCAAACTTGGGGGCCTAGAATGCAATTTTTTATTTCTGCTTCTGAAGTTGCTGTCTCTTACTTAGCATCCACTCTGATAGTATTGACAAATGTGCTTATGAGACAAACACAGTGTTAAGAGTAAAGCTTAGATGACTCCACAAAAACTTGGAAGCTGTAAAATACCTTTACTTTTGTGCTGTGTGGTTGCTGACTTAAATTTTCAAGATAATTAACTTCAGGTACAGGTAAATATCAATGCACATTTTGTGTTGAATTTTTTAAATATAATTAATGAGTGAAGTGTTAAAAGATAGATTTTTAAAACTGTAATTAAACTATTTTAGGAGCAAATTTGACACTTAAAAAAATACCCAAGTTTGCAGTGAAGAATGGGAAGTATAGAAACCAAGAAGCCAGTTTTTCCTAAGTTTTATCCAGTGAACTGTGTACATGCAGAATCCCTAAGCAGTTGATCATGTGTGGTTTGTATCACCCTTAATGTTGGCAAATTGACTTTCATTACCTGACCTCTAGATCTCTAATATAAATTTGATAATTTCATTTTACTATTGGGAAAAGAATGGTGTGATTATTATATTTATTATTGCTGACATAGTGAAGAAGTAGATAGCAGTTTTTGAATTTCCGTCCTTTGTAGAAACATGGGTAATGAGTTCACACGGTGAACAGCCCATATTCTGCTTCACGAAATCAAATTTAATAGTCCCATTTCCAAAAGACCGTTGTCCCTGTGATCCCTAAGGAAAAGTTATTTCACATCCTCTGTTTTTAACATATGTTGCACACTTCTAAACAGAAAGACTGTGTTTCAAGTATTTACTTACATTTGTCTACTTAGTATATGCCCAGTTGTGTTGAATAAACTACACACGTGGTAATAGTTATATCTCAAAGTGTCTCCTAAATATATACATTCTAGTCCAGAATCCCTCGCTTCTTCAGTTCCTTCATTCCACCACAACCCAGTGGTTGAGTCTAGGCATGTGTGTGACTTAGATGTGGTTTTAGAATTTTAATTCTGAAAGTCATATTCAGAAGACAGGCTTTCTGTTAATTTTAACACAAAGTGTACAAAATGTGTTAGTTTACTAACTCTACTTTGGTCATACACAGGCCACCTGTTCAGCCTGGAGACTATATACTATAAATTTAAAACTCATTTGTCCAGCGCATACACAACATATACAGTTTAGCAGGGTTAGAAAAAAATCACCTACAGGCACTGGATAATCAGAAATTTTCTCGTATACACCAGAAAAAGAACTTTTGCAATTTCTTCCCTCCTTCTTCTTCCCTCTTTCAACCCAATGGACAAATGCAGACAATATACTGCTCAAAGAGGTGATTAACGATTCTATTTTCAAAGACAATATTACTCATCAATTTAAAAAAGATATTTACAGAAGTGGTGTTGTTTTACTACCTTGACTTTGAAATACATCTTGCACCTCTAAACATCTGTAAAAATGAGATATTTCAAATAGGAACTTGTCCCCTCTATAAACAGTATTGTTAATAAAACTATCTATATAACAGTGGTTCTAATTGGCAGGCATTATCTTCTAAATATTTCCTTCTCTCCACCACCAACATAGTGGACAAGTACAGGCATTTGTAATGTGTAGACGTATTGAACAAATTCATTTCAAAAGCCATTTATAGGAGATAAGCTTTCCGATAAATTTCAAAATAAAGTATACAAAATGTGTTAATTTTATTTTCCTAAATCTAAGGCTCATACATTTGCAATTTTAACATCTAGTGACTAGATGATATATAATTTGGACTCATCTGTCCATTATACACACTACAAACACAGCAAAATGAAATACACATAACATACCGAAAAATGGTTTATCTGAAACTACCCATCTATGAACATACTAGCAAATTATCCTTTGTAATCATTTTCCTCTTTCTCCAAACTATTGAACAATATCACCAGTCATATCTGTTCATATAAGTGGGTTAGCAATTCCATTTCCAAAAGACAGTATTTCCTACAAGTTTTTGGCAAAAAAGATATTTTACGGCATCTGCTTTTAACATGACCAGCTGCTTAAGAACTTTGTTTGATCACTATATATGTGATAACCTTGGACAAACTGCACACAAGTAACAGTAGTTATAATCTGAAAGTGTCTTTGAAATATGAACATTCTGGTTTAGAACCCTTCCCTCTCACTCCTGTACCCATCTAATGGACTGTAAGGCTCACATTTTCAGAAGACTGTCTTTCCTATGAAGTTTAGCACAAAATTTACTATTTTTCCAATTTGCCTTTTGTCATAACCTGGCAATGTCTTTACCAACTAGAAAGACCAGATGTTGTAAAATTAGGACTTGTCTGTTCGTTGTAAATGCTATATACATAGTGAAGTAGAACAAAATGCACAGACATATGGGACAACATTCTTCACTCTAAACACAATGGCATAAGGCCCTCTGCACTTCATTTTCCTCCGTCCTCCTCTGAAATCAGTGCATTGTGTGTACTGCTCAAAGATGTGGTTTGGTCATTCAGTTTAACAACAGTATTTCAAAGAATTTTAATAAAAAATATTTATAAAATGTGTTACTTTACCCCATTTAATATAAAGCATTTCAGAACATCTAGAACAACTAATTATTTAGAAAAGTACTTAGCATTGTTAACTGCATGTACATTAGTGAGGAATAAAATGCACCACAGAAAGAAGGTTATAATATAAATATGACTTTCAAATATGAGTAGTCTGGCATAGTACATTTTTTCCTCTTGATAGCAGAATCATCTCTGAAGATTCTCTTTTATTTATGCTTTTGTGTGATACTGGGATATACGCTTTTCTTCTTTGATGATTATAATTATATGCATTTTTATGAATCTAGGTATTTAACTACCTCATATATAAATTGAATATATTAGACATTCTTTCTCCTCAGTCAATATATACCAATTACAGATGAAATATACCTTCAATTTTTCTAATCAGCCTATATAGGGCTTTCTGCTCCATCTTGTCTCCTCTAAGTCATTGATCAAATGCAGAAATGTCAATTCTAGAGATGGTCTAACAACTCCATTTCCAAAAGTCATTCCCAGAGGAATTTTTTTTTTTTTTTTACAAAAAGTTATTTACAAAGTCAGGTGATTTTTAATTGCTTTGTTATATGTAGTTGACTTCTTTACATTTGTAAAACCTACATGAAGAAAAATAAGTTGAATTTTAAAAGGTTGGTGGATAAAGTTGAGAGCAGCTTTTTTCATATTATTTAAGTAAGCTTTCTATAAACAGCAGAAAATCTTCCCAAGTGGTGGTGGTGTGCACTTCCTGTTGGACAAATGTGGTCCATTTTCCTACCCTGTCTCTCTTCCAGTACCAATGTCTAGCTGGCCATCCCCCACTGTTCGATAATTTTTCAGGGCTCCATGCACCTCCTGGGCCACAAGGCCTTTGCCCTGCATTATCAGGATGGGGTGGTGTCTCCCTCTGAGGGGTCTTGGCAGTCACTCAGGTTCCCAGATCTGTGTGGCTCCTGGCTCAGGGGAGCTCAGCTCTTGTCCACACCAACCTTCCTTTGTAGTCTGAGATCCCTCAGGCTTTCAGGGGCTGCCTTTTTTCTTGCTCTGCCACACTGCTGCTGTCAGGTCCCAGAAGGGGTTGCTATTGCTTCTTGGCCTGGGGGAGGCCAGTGGTGGCCATGGAGGGCACAAGTGTTCCTGCAGCTCACACATTTCACCCATGCTGGGTGGGTGGGGGGTGGGTGGGGTTTGGCGGCTTCTTACCTCACTCTTTACTGAACTTGTCTTCCTTTTTTGTTGTTGAGATTTCTTTTACCCCCCAGCTTCACTGAAGTAAAAGTGACAAAAATGGTATATTTGAGATGTACCGTGTGATGGCTTGGTATATCTATACATTGGTAAAATGATTACCACAATCAAGTTAATTCACACATTCATCACCTTAGTTACCCTTTTTGGTGTAGGGGGACGAGGTGTGGTAAAAACACTTAAAATCTATTGTCTTAGCAAATTTCAAGTATATAATACAGTATTTTTTATTTTTTTCATTTTTTTCAAGATTTTATTTGAGAAAGAGAGAATGAGAGAGAGAGCGCATGAGAGGAGGGAGGGTCCGAGGGAGAAGCAGACTCCCCGCCGAGCAGGGAGCCCTATGTGGGACTCGATCCAGGGACTCCAGGATCATGACCTGAGCTGAAGGCAGTTGCTTAACCAACTGAGGCACCCAGGTGCCCTTTTTTTTTTTTTTCGTTTTTATTGACATATACAATTGTAAGATACGTAAGGATATGTAAATTATAATCGTGATGATTTGATCTACATGTGCATTGTGAAGTCATCCTCCTTTCCAAGTTAATTTATACATCTGTCACCTACTCCCGCCCCCCTTTTTTGGAGATTCCACATGTAATTGATACCATAGAATCATATTTATCTTTCTGTGTCTGTCTTATTCCACTTAGTATAATGCTCTCCAGATTCATCCATGTTGTCACAAATTATAGGATTTCCTTTTTTATGACTGAATAATATTCCTGTGTATGTGTGTGTGTATGTATCACATTTTCTTGATTCCTTTATGCATTGACAGGCAGTTAGGTTCTTTCTGTACCTTGGCTATTGTGACAAATAGTATATATAGTATGTATATAGCAATGAGTATGGTAGTGCAGGTGAGCCTTCAAGATAAACGATTTTGTTTCCTTTGGATATACACTCAGAAGTGGGATTGCTGGATCATATTGTACTTCTTATGAGCAACCTCCATACAGTTTTCCTTAGTCGTAGTACCAATTTTTACTTCCATCAACAGTGTACAAGGGTTCCCTTTTCTCCACATCATCGCCAACATTTGTTATTTCTTATATTTTTGATAAGAAAAGGGATATAAGTCAAGGTGGATATAAGGACCCTCCTGACAGCTCTGCACTCCACTCCCCTAACAGATGTGAGGGGATATCTTATTGTAATTTTGATTTCCCTGATGATTAGTGATGTTAAGCACCCTTCTATATACGTGGCCATCTGTCTGTGTTGGCCATTTGTCCTCTTTGGAAAAATATCTTTTCAGGTTCTTTGTCTATTTTTAAATTAGGTTATTTACTATTTTTGCTATTGAGTTGGATGAGTTCTTTATATATTTTGGATGTTAACCTCTTAAATGGCTTGCAAATATTTTTCCCATTCCATAGATTGCCATTTCATTTGGTTGGTTGTTTGCTGTGCTATCTTCTTTTTTTTAATAAACATGTTAGGCATGCAGGCATCCATTTAGTAGAGTTTTTCAAATTATAGAAATATTAAAATATAATATTTAATTAGTATTTAATATTTAATATTAAAATATTAAAAGTCAAAATCCATTTTAAAAGACTAAGCCTTTTTAGATTTTTATACTTTTTATACTTACTCACAATCCTATATTTGAGGTTGAAAAAAGTGTTGAAAACCTGGTAGAATTTCATGAGAATTATTTATTTTAAAAAATTCTCTAATAAAATACACATTAAAAACTAAGAAATATTTTCAAGCCTGACCATAATAACCTCTTGGTATTTTGTAAAGTAAAGCTTAGTGTCTCTAAAAATGTATGACCCAGTATTATATCCAGATGACTTAATTTCCTTGTAGTTCTGGTTTAACTACACAAAGTTTATATGACACATCAAGTAAGCTTTATGATCAATGTGCCTGGGAGGCAGGACCTTGGAGATTCTACAGGGTAGTTTTAAAGTTTCATTGTTAAGATTTTTGAAAATGTGCATATAATAGTGACATTTGAAGAATCTATAAATTTGTCTTCACAAATGGTGCAGCAGCAGTGATTTCTGCCAGCCAGCTATTTCAGGTATTCCAAAGAACTTAGTCCTTGAATAAAATTTAAGCCACCACCTTAATAGCAAACTCTTACTGAATGGCAGCTTAGAATATTTATTTCATTACAGTGGAATACATTGAAGACAGTATTGGCAGAAGTGGGGCGGGTAGAGAAAATTAGAAGTATATTTTATCCTAAGGCCAGTTTGGAGAGTGCTGTGATGGAGTAAGAATTAGGCTCACAGAGGAACAGCAGCTAAATCTCATAGGGAACACAAGGCCTGCCTTCCAGAATGGGTGACTTCTGCCACAGCAAGATTTCAAGAAGGGGAGGAGATGATTAGATGAATGAGAAGGTTAAATTCATGGCTAAGAGAGGCATTTTGAGAAAGGTTGGCATGTAGGAAACAATTCCATGAACAGTAATATGTCTTAAGAGGCTGGAAAGAAGGGTGCATATTGGAAGTTACATTTTTTTTTTTTAAGTGTGATTTTGGTGTTAAGCAAGTATAAAATCAATTTGAAATGACAAAGAAGTAGTCATTAAATGAGAAAGTAAAAGCTTTGTTTCTTAGCTGTGATCATAGCTAGAACGGAAGCATCCCCCATTTTGAAGTGCTACAAAATACAAAACAGTTGTAATCACAAGCTCTGGACGCAAAAACATTAGGGCAGGCGGTGGATATAAGGACCTTCCTGACAGTTCTGCACTCCATGATTCAACTTCCACTTAGATTGGGGTTCCTAGTGCTACTCTGGAAATCCCAATGCAACTGTTAACCATGCTGTGAAAATCTCATGGCTACCCTAGCTTTCTTTGACATTCTGTGTGTTGGGAGAAAGCACCTAAGGAGATTCAGTGACCTCATCAATTTTGTGCACATTACCAAAGTAATAATTTGAGACTATAGTTTGCTTCTATCCTTTTAAAACATAAGGGAAAACTGGCTGGAAAGGAAATTTTTTGCTTACGAGGTCTTAGAACACAGAGACATGTTTTAGATTGTGTACGGTTCGTGGTTTTTATATTATCTTTGTAAATAAATATAATAGGCTCCATAGCCCATTGGGACCTATCCTCAAGTTCTAGAGTTCCATCCAATCCTGCCTTTCCTCATTTTGTGGAAAATTGTCATCTGATCTGACGAGAACGTAGACGGGTCCTGACATCAAAATATATTTGTTTCTGCCTGGGGTTGTTAGATTTGCAATATTACATAATATCCCATTTACTTATATTTTCTCCTAGCATACTTCATATTCAAAGTTCTGTGCTTCTGGGACCTGCTTTTTCACATTTTTGCCTCACTGCTAACTAACGAAATACTAATTCTTTTTCTTAAAATTTTATGTCATCTTCCTGCTGGGGAAAACAAGTATCTCACAACCCAAAAGTAGGTGATATGTATTTTTCCTTGATCGTTGCAGAAGAGCAGATGCTTTTTGGTATCACAAAAATGAGTTCTCATAAAATGGTGAAGTGGTAATATCACAAATGTATTAATCTTATTACCCTGCTTGTTGTGGAGACTTGGATAAAGATGAATCATTAACCTCTTTTTGTTGTTGCTGTTGTTAATAAAGTCACCTTTGAAAGTCTAATTTGTAAAAAGACATCCGTGAAGAAATCTGAAGATTTCAGGGTTGTTGCTTAAGTCCTATGAAATATAATCAGTAACTTCAAAAAGTCTGATTGGTGATTTAATTATTCTCTTAAGAATGTTTTAATTGACATTTTTGTATTCTAGATGATATCAAACATAGATAATTGTGAGGTTCTTTTTTTAAAGCCAAAAGAAATCCTTTGGAATTTATTTTCTATTTATGGGAAAAGATATAATAAATTCCACTCTTGGGTTATTTACTTACAGAATTTCAGAATATTTTTCTCATTTAACTAGAGCAAACCTTCTATGTAAAGATCTTGTTTCAGTATCTGAGGACAGAGAGTGATGAATTCCTTAATCTTACAAAAATAAGCTGTATGACTGTGTATTTGGCAGAATCTGATTTGAGTTTTGTATTCATAAAAACATACTGCCTGGCAGGGTATGGCAGGATCCTATGTACAGAGTGGTCACATCTTTTTTTGGGACAATTCTGGCTTACATTTTTGTCCCAGTATGATTATTAATAGCACCCCCTTTGAGTCTCAGAAATGTCTCCCTCTTTAGATGATAAATTTTATGGTGAATGTATAGTACCCCTTCTCCCTACTCCCCCCATTCTCTTGAGGCTTCCTGATGTTTAAGAACAGAACATGATAAGAGTTGAATAGCCAAACTGATTCTGGTCTGTTCACAATAGTAGTCTAGACCTTTGAGGAATACAAGACCTGAACAAGAAGATATTCTTTTTTACTTTTAATACAGATTCCAGTTTGCCTTGGCCATCTGTTGGTCAGGGTGGTACCTCAAGTTTGAAAAGTTTTTGTCTTTGCTTCCCATTAGAAATAGTATATTATCCCATGAAGATTAAATTCCTTGAGCATGACTCATCCTCAGTGTCTAGTCTCATATTCCACACCATACAAGACTTTTCTAAAAGACAAATACAACTATGTCACTGTCTTGCTTAGGCATATTTTAATGTCGTTACATTTAGAATTAAGTCTAAACCACTGAATATCATCATTTAAATTATTTAAATCTCTAAGGTCCTCCTCTCCTTCATATTCAAATGTTCCAGTATCTCTTCAATATCCCATTTGGATTCATCCCACAGACACCTTGGTACAGAATGTGACAAACTGATCTGTCATCTTTTCTCTTAAACCTGTTCTTCCATCTGTGTTATTTTAGATGTTGGCACAACTATTAATCCATATTCAAATATCTTGTTGTTCTCCTATATTGTTTCTTAAAGATAATCTTATAGTAAAAACAGACTCCAAAGTGTACAGTCATTCAAACATGATAAAAGTTGGTTTTCTATTCAACGTAAAGTTTTGAATGTTACTGATAGGCAGGATCGTCTCTTCCAAAGGAGATTTAGAAACCAGTCACCTTCCATCTCATTATCTTCTGTTATCAGCAGAAAAGAATAAGGAGGACCAGGCATGGCAGAAGTGACCTAGAGTAGGACATATCTCTGCTTATATTCCGTTGACTAGAACTTATTAATATGGTTACACCTCAGTCGGTATAGTCTAGCTGAGTGCCCAGGAAGAAGAGGGAATAGATTTGCCGGAGAACTAGCTAGTAGTCTGCCATTTTTCTTCATAATCCCCACCCTGCCCATTACAACCTTCCACTCACATCAATTTTGTTTCTTAAATATTTGTTAATTTTTTCTCTATTATGTCTTACCCATCATCATCTGTCCCTAGTACTAAAAAAAAAAAAAAAACCAAAAAACCAATCTCCTACATCAAACACTCCCAACTAAACTTCTATTCATCATGGTCTTCTCCAGAAAGCTATCTCTGAACCCTCTGGTTCAGCTAAATGCATCTCTCTGCCTCCGAAGCACTGTGTGCATATTTATATGATGTAATGTACAGTATCATATTTAAAATATTTGTATGTCTTCACTGCACTATGAAATCTTCAAGGAGACAGATTTTTATTAAAAAATAGTGTTTTTCATGCCTTGTGTAATTTATGCATAGGTAATATGTAGTGCTTATTTTAATGGTGAAGGAACAGGTTTCTCTGCTGGCATTACTACGGGGAGGGATGAAAAAAACAGTTCATTTAAAATAGGTGGTTTCTGGATATTAACTCCCATTCTCCGTAAACTTTTCAGTATTTTACAGTTCTTATCTTTTGTCTTTTGTCTCTGTCCTAACTGGTCTTATTCCTTTTTCAAGCATTCTCTGACTTTTCCCCTTACCTAACAGCCCAAGGAAACTTTTCTAGTCTCCAAGAAAGAAACTTACTTAGGATACTTTTCTCCATTATCTTTGTTCAAGTCATTCCCAGGCCCTTGTTCCTGAGTGACACAATGTCTGTAATTTTCTTTAAAATATTTCAGATGTATGTTATCTGCTTTAAGTTAGTCTCTAAGAGCATTCAATTGGATTCATCAGGATATCCATTCTAGGGGTTAACAACTAATCTTTGAGGCCATCCTACAAGTGCTTCAACTATTTTTCCCTCCTATGACTATAAGAAATGTGCTCATTTTCATAATGAATATTAGAAATAGGTTTTCACTGGTGAAAGGAGTGACTTGTTAATTAGCAGAATGGATATTAGAAATGAGGTTTTATTGATGACGTTAGTGGATTGGCTATAGTATTGGTGGGGGCGGGGGTTCACTTCTCTTTTTGCATAAGAAGAATGTAAAAACGGGCATCTGTCCTGAAACCTGTATCTTTTAGAATGGATCTCTAGCATTAATCTATAAATGATTCTGTAATCCTGTTTTTAATTAGAAGGTTTCATGATCCTCTACTTGCAGTTGACTATATCTGATACTAGAACATTGTCACATTTGCCTCAATAAGCTGTCTATGCAAGGTAGTTGTAGACACAAAAAGATGGAAAGCTGAGACTCTTCAAGATTTCTGGGTATTACTTTTATATGTGTATGTTAGGTTGCCAATAAATGGTGGCCTATGTGGCAAATTTTGGACTGAGATTTGCTTCTCTTAAGGGGGAGCAGCCAATTCCCAACTATTTCTGTTGGAAGTCACTCAAATTTAAGAGTGTATATATCCAAATTGAAGTAGACCAGGTCACTACAGGAGAGATTGAAATTTTAAACCCCCCAAAAATGACTTTTTTTTTTTTTGGTTTGGTCAACCTTTAATTAAGTCAATTAATGAGAACTTCTCATAGCTTGAATAGGCAAGAGCTAGAGAATATCAAAGAAAATACCAAAAACATAAACTTTGCTTAATAATTCACAAATATAACCCCCAAATATTTGCTAATATATCTCTTACAAAGATAATCTTCTTATATCATCTATCTGCCAAGTAAAAACATTTTAAATCTTTTTATAAGAATAAGTTAAAAGGCATAATGTTTTTATTCCAATTCTCAACTTCTTCCAGTTTTTATTTTTAATGTTTAGATGTCTAAATTTCCCTAATAGGTACCTTTATAATCAGGAAATGTATTTCTGAGGAACTCTATTTTCTCAGCATTCTGAGAAACGTATAATGTATGAGTTCTCTCAGACCTGTGGTTCAGGTTATGCACTGCAAGTGTTATCAACTATTGTTTTATACTTGGCCTCCTTTACATATTCACATTGCCTGCTTGGTCCCTGCAGACATTCAAATTAGCAGACTTACTCTGAAAAGTTACCATGCATTTCAAATATACTGCAGTGTTTTTTTTTTTAATTTTTTATTTTTGAAGACATATTTCATTTTTATTCTTTTATGCATAGACAGGTATGTTAATCCATTTCCACATTAATCGCTTCTCGGCCTTTTGCTAAGATCAAGTGTACTGCAGTGTTTTAAATTGTGAATCATTTTTAATTTAAAATAAATGTGCACTAAACAACATAGGGCAAGAGTTGAGATTGAGAAGTCACTGCCTTTACATATGTGTGTGCGTGTGTGTGTGTGTGTTATGAATTCTTTTAAATACTACCCACAGAACTAAGGAAATTCTTCCCACACATTGAACTTCCCAGCTGAGAAAACTAACACCCTGCGAGGCAACACAATGTTTTTCCTTTTGTCATCATAGTTTTAATCTTGTATGCAGTATCCTGGTATGTAGTATTAGCGATTCTTTCCTAATTTAGCAGAAGGTCATGGTTTGTGTTATTCCTTTTAAAATGTAATATATAAACTAAGCAACCTCCTGCTGCTGTTGGCATCAATTTAGATTTTTTCATGCTTATTTCTGGTATGTGTGCTGCCAACACACAAGGGGTGAGAAAAGATTCAATTTCCTCATCTGTAAAATGAGTATGATGGTATTAGGTGATCTCTAAGGTCCCTTCAAATTCAAAAAATTTTATGACTCTAATAATGTAAGCTTAAACCACATTAGTAAGAGTAATAGCTTTTCTTAGTGTAGTCTGTGGCACAGTTGTCTTAAATGGCCTACTTTGCTTAGAAACAATCCCCTAAACTGCTTTTCCTACTCAAATTTACTTAAAGTGTGTTACTCTAACTCTCCAGTCCTAAAATTCCATTGCTTTGTAGGATATTGAAAATATTCTTTCTCTGTGTAGCTGACCTTCCCTCCTCGTAAGTAAGGCTTGGAATATAATTTCTAATTTACCTTTAGCTCTAAAAGTGTATTGTCTTACTCCTGTTTGTTTTTTTAATAAAACCTGTTAAATGAATGAACATGTAACAAAAGAATTATAATTTACAAAGTGCTCTCATTGTCCCTTATGTCTAATATGGTAGAAGTGTGAAATGTTGAGGGGATATTAGAGACAGCTCTAATCCATTCATTCCCAACTGGAATGATTTTGTCCCCCAGGGGACATTTGGCAAAATGTGGAGACATTTTTGGTTGCCATAACTGAGGGATGCGTGTTGCTAACATCTAGCAGGAAGAGACTAAACATCTTATACAAGTCACAGCATAGTTCCCACAGCAAAGAATTATCCACTCAGTATGTCAATAATACTGAGATTAAGAAACTCTGCCTTCATTTTATAAATGAGATAACTGAAATCCTGAGAATTTAGTTTTCAAGATATTGTTCAATGGCTGGGCTTTTGCTTAATAAGTTGATTCTCAGTAAATCTTGAAAGGAGATGGAGATATCTTTCCCCTTTTATAAGTGAGAAAGCTGGAGATTTGCAAAAGTGATAGTCCATTCTACACAAGTAGCAGAATTAAGACTTGGGACTATGGCATGTCATCTATGTATTTAGGAATATAGTAGATCTAAAATGATTCATGATATCCTGAGAAAGAAATTTCACATTTTACTTTTTCTAAAAGTCCTGGCTATGATGTAACAGACTCAGTGAAAGTTGAATATCACTAAATATTGGGGATTTGCAATCATTAGACTATAGAAGAACTTCAGAATCTATATAATTCTGGGAAAAGTGGGTAAGCAGGCTTGCTTTTAGTACTAAGTGCCTAGCATAGAAAGTACTCATTACATAATTCAGTGAATGATGGTCACCTTCCATTGTTCTTCAGTTCCTAGCTACTGCTCTTGAGTGCTAGTGCTTTACTACCTGTTAGGATCCATTCTCGGGGAAGACCACGTGTGGCCTTTTCCCGGAGCTTCACAACCCACATAAGCACAAGATTGGTCATGGATATCATTGCTAAATGCCCATACATGACACTTAGTGACCAGTTCTCTTGTACACCCATATAGGCTTTTCCATCATAAGTCTTGCCTCTTATGCAAGAATGTGTCTCAGCAGTGATCGAGTGGGCCAGAACCTATAATCTCTGTTTTATTCTTAGGCTCAAGGAAACATCTTGTGGGGACATAACCACTCGGTAACATGTTTCGTTCTCTTTTCATTTTAGCTATTCCTGACTTAACCCTCTTGGATAAATACTTTTGAAAACAAAAAATCTGTTACCTTTCTTACGGGACAAGGGAAACTCAGTTCTCAAAAACAGTCCTGGCTAACCTCTTGGGATAGATACTAGGGAAGAGGAAGCTCCATTACTTTGCATGATCCCTCCCCTCCTCACCCAAATACGGTCACATCTTTGCAATTCTTTTGTCACGCTGATCTTCTAATAAATCATGGGATAGCATGAGTTTACAATTCATTTTTTTGTCATGTTATTTTCATGGTCTATAAACTTAGAATTGTATACTTCTAATTGTATTGCAATCTGATTGCATTGTATTTATATCAGAGTAAAAAGAAAATATCCAGTGGATAAATATGTATTCTTAGACTACAAAAGAAAGCTATGCTGGCTTTCAAACTGCCTTAATGACAGGGAAGAGAGAGAAAGATAAAATATAAAGATAAAGAGATAAGAGAGATAGATGAAAAGAGATAAAATGTGTGAAAAAACATAAAGGGAAAACTTGGGGTAGATAATATAGAGGAATAGGGCATTTCACAAATACCTCACTTCTTTATACACACTGATTATTAAGAAACTCATTTTTATTAGCCTTAAGGAAAACACCACAAGCAACCTTCCTGAAAGTACATTGATGCCAGTGTTTTGAACTCTAAAGGGTCCCCTGGAAGAAGTACATTAATTGTACACTTAGTTGAGGATAACAATATTTATCTTCAAATATTGAAAAAATGTCTTTTGTCTCTTGGGGTTTCATGGTATTAGTTTCCATACATAATTTACATACAAAAAACTTTAAGGGTTCAGTACTTTATACTAATGAGTTTTGGAACCAGAAATTGTTATCCATTTATTCATAAAGTCATTTAAAAAATAAGTATACCGTTCCCTAAATGTGTTTTTTTTTTGTTTTTTGTTCTTTTTTGGTAAATTATTCTAAGTATTTTCTCCATGCTTTTGTTTCTGTCCCTATAACTTACATGCTTTTTTTTTTTTTAATTTCTGGCATTTTATATAGAAAACCTTTTTACAGTGGACAATAAGAGAAAAAGAAAATAAGAGACCATAAAAAGCACATTGGAAGTGAATAATATTCCATTCTGTCAACAATTTGCTTTTTCTAATACTTTTCTAGAGCAAAATTGAAGTGTTTAATGGAGGCATAATGATATATTATTGCCACTAGGGGCAAGTTTGCATTTGTCTCTTAAATTGTCATGATGGATATAAGTGGAGGGATAGTCAACAATAAAATAATACATTTTATTTGTGCACATGTTTTGAAATCTCTTAACTGTTTTGGTTGACAAATACTTAGTATCAAATATAAGATGACATTCAAGTAACTATAGTTGATGACAGGTGAATTTTTTTCTTTCTCTATTTCTCCTAGGGCATATCACTTAAGTATTGTTTATATTTACCAAAGTATCAAACATATTATCTCACAGGGAATATGTTAAAACACTTTATTTCAAAGGCAATAAGAAATGTTGCTTTTACCAATACTTTCATGGTCTTTCTCCTTGTATTAATATCATTTAAAAATTCAGTCCTTTACATAATAATGAAGCTTACTTAAAAATTGTAGTTATATGCATTATTTTTTAAAAAGCAAGAGCACTGGAACTGTATTTATAGTTTTCTTAGGCCCTGTGCATGATCCAGTAAGTTGTTACATACTTATATATATATATCCTCAGCTTAATATTTTACAACCCACATTTTGTGATATCTTTTGGTAACAAATCTCCAGCACTACGTTTCCTAATTGAAAATATCAATTTAATATAACTTAAAGAATCATTTAGAATTTGCATTTCAAAACAATACAAAATACTATCTTTTCATTTTGTTTATGGTTTCCTTTGCTGTGCAAAAGCATTTTAATTTGATATAGTCCTGATTATTTATTTTTGCTTTTGTTTTCCTTGCCTGGGGAGACCTATCTAGAAAATGATTGCTAAGGCCAATGTCCATGAGTTTACTGCCTATGTTTTCTTTTAGGAGTTTTATGGTTCCAGGTCTTTCATTTAGGTCTTTAAATAACTTTGAGTATATTTTTTTGTGTATGATGTAAGAAAGTGCTCCAGGTTTATTCTTTTGCATGTAGCAGTCCAGTTTTCCCAACACCATTTATTCTTTTGCATGTAGCAGTCCAGGTTTCCCAACACCATTTATTGAAGAGACTGCCTTCTTCCCATTGTGTATTCTTGCCTCCGTTGTCATAGACTAATGGACCACATAATTGTGGGTTTATCTCTAGGCTTTCTGTTGTATTCTGTCCATTAAGTTTAATTGCTGTATTTTGGTGCCAGTATCATATTGTTTTGATTATTATAGCTTTGTAGTATGTCATGAAATCTGGGATTGTGATGCCTCCAGCTTTGTTCTTTCTCAAGATTGCTGTGGCTATTTGGGGTCTTCTGTGGTTCCATACAAATTTTAGGATTTTTTGTTCTAGTTCTGTGAAAAATGCTCTTATTATTTTGATGGGAATTGCATGGAATCTGTAGATTACTTTGGATAGTATGGATATTTTAACAATATTGGTTCTTGCAACCCATTTGCATGGTGTATCTTTCCATTTATTTGTGTCATCTTCAATTTCTTTCATCACTGTCTTATGGTTTTCAGAATATATAGGCCTTTCACCTCCTTGGTTTTAATTTATTCATAGATATATAATCTTTATAATTTAGTTGTAAATGAGATTTTTAAAATTTCCCTTTCTGCTGTTTCATTATTAGTGTATAGAAATGCAATAGGTTTCTGCATATTGATTCTTATATCCTGCAACTGTACTGAATTTATCAGTCCTAAAACTTTTTTGGTGGACTCTTTAAGGTTTTCTGTTTATAGTATCATTCTATCAGCAAATAGTGACAGTTTAACTTCCTTACCAATTTGGATGCTTTTTATTTATTTTTCTAGTCTGATTGTTGTGGCTAGGACTTCTAGTACTCTGTTGAAAAAAAAAATGGTAAGAGTGGATATCCTTATCTTATTCCTGATCTTACAAGAAAGATTCCAGCTTTTCACCATTGAGTATGATGTTAGTTGTGGGTTTAACAGTATGGCCTTTGTTATGTTGAGGTATGTTCCTTCTATCCCCATTTTGTTGAAAGTTTATATAATGAATAAATGTTGGATTTTGTCAAAGCTTTTTCTGCATCTATTGAGATGATCATGATTTTTATCCTTCACTTTGTTAATGTGGTATATCATACTGATGGATTTGCATGTATTGAACAAAACTTGTATCTGTAGAATAAATCCCACTTGATAATGATGGATGGTAGTTTTAATGTATTTTTGAATTTTTATTTCCTAAAATTTTGTTGACCATAAACAAAACAAAAAGGCAACCTACTGAATGGGAAATGATATTTGCAAATGATAGATCTGATAAGGCATTAATATCCAAAATATATAATGAACTCCTACAACTCAACATCAAATAAAAATAATTCTAATTAAAAATGGACAGAGGACCTGAATAAGCATTTTTCCAAAGAAGACATAAAAATAGTCAAGAGACACATGAAAAGATGCTCAATATCCCCATCAGGGGAATGCAAATGAAAACCACAATATCATCTCACACCAGTCAGAATGGCATGTATCAAAAAGACATGAGGTAACTTGTTGGCAAGGATATAGAGGAAAGGGAACCCTAATGCTGTTGATAGGAATGCAGATTGGCACAACCACTGTGGAAAACAGTATGGACATTCCTCATAAAACTAAAAGTAGAAATACCATATGATCCAATAATTCCATTTCTGGGTATTTACTCAGAAAACTAAAACACTAATATAGAAGGATATTTACACCTCTGGTTATTGCAACATTATTTATTATAGCCATATATGGAAGCAGCCTAAGTCTCCATATGTAAATAAATGGGTAAAGAAGATGTGGTATATATAAACAATTGAGTATTACTCAGCCATAAAGAAGAAAGAGATCTTGCCATTTGTAGCAGCATAGATGGACCCAGAGGGTATTATGCTGAGTGAGATAAATTAGAGGAAGACAAATACCATATGATTTTACTTATATGTGGAATCTAATAAAAGGAAAACACACAACAGTAAAAATAGAAACAGACTCATAAATACAGAGAACAGACTGGTGGTTGCCAAAGGGGAAGAAAGGGGATGGATGAAATAGATAAAAGGCATTGAGAGGTACAAACTTCCAGTTATAAAATAAATAAGTCACAGGGATGAAAAGTACAGCACAGGGAATTTGGTCAGTAATATTGTTAGAATTTTGGTGACATGATAACTACACTTACTGTGGTGAGCATTTTGTAATGCATATATAGCTGTTGAATCATTATGTTATATACCTGAAACTAATATATGTCAACTATCCTTCAAATAAAAATTTAAAAAATGGTCATTTAGCTATCCCAATTTTTACTAGTGGTTATCTCAACATAAATGCTAAACAAAAGCTCAGACAGGCATACATTAGTGATTCAGTGAGGTTTTTTCAGTAAGAATTGGTGCATTGCCCAGCTCTTGTCTCCCTACTCACTCTCACTTTCCTACCTATGTTCAAAAATTTTTTCAGGCTATCTGCTCTGTCCACTTGGCCCAAATCTCCATTGTCTAAGGGAAACTCCATTCTCCTTACTGTAGTTCAGGAACCCAGACCCATCCATGCCCGGATAGGGAATTTTCTTTGCCTCATGATGTTAATTCAGGAATGGGCACATGGTTCCACATGAATCAGTGAGCTTCTAGGGAATATTTACTGGAGGCCTCTGCTCATTATGACTTTTTAATCTTAGAAGACATTTACTGAAAGGATGGTCTCTCTTTATCTCTGGACATTGTTGTGTGTAGATATTAAACCTGGAACTGCTAAGGCCATTTTGCTGCTGGTTGGAGAACAGAGGCAGTAGGCAGAGGAGGGTAAAGTTAAGAGGTTTCAGAGAAATGAAATAGGAACATTTGTTAAATCAAGTAGTGTCTGATTTTAGCCCTATCTCTAGATGGGGATTTTCAACCACATTAGCCAACAATTACCTTTATTTTTTTTAAAGCTAATGTGAGTTGAGTTTCCTATTACTTAAAAATGACATCCAATGTGAAATATGTGGGGACATTTAACTTTTTCAAGATATTTCCCAACATTTAGCAAAATTATTATTTTCTGTTGGTTAGTAAATGGATTTTCAGAGGGCATAAAGCAATGTTAATACTTGAGGGTGGCATTACTGCAAATCAAACTGAGGAAACTGGGCTCAGGAGCCTATCTTGAGGATAGATGTAATAGCTCTAAAGAAGGGTAGGTCTGTCTTCATGAGGATGTAGCCCATATTGTTGCACAGGTGCCCACAATTAGAAGAATTCCATGCTTGGCTTAATGGTCTGGTGTCATCATCTTGAAATTCTTAATAGTTCTTGAAACAGAGGATCCCACATATTCATTTTGACCTGAGCCCTGAAAATTAGGTTGCCGATCCTGTAGGTATGCTGTGTAAGTTGTGTTATTCTAGTTAGAATACAGATATAAGTTTGAATAGCTTGAAACGGGAAGATATCTTTTTCAAAGATGTGGTTAATTGGAAAATGGCAGGAAATGCATCTTTGGGATCATGGCTTGAGGAGTTATGAAGTTTGGCTGATTTAACGGCTGATCTTAGTTGTAGGAATTATCATGTTCTTACCATGGAACTATTGGACTCAAAGACTGAGATTGTGTAAAATGAAGATTTTTCTGTGAAATCTATAGAAACCCAAGAAGAAAGAATCAGATAGGTCATTAAAGAATTGTTCAGAATACGTAGTTTTGCTGGTGAGAACAATCTACACTGTAGCATGTTTCAGAAGAAACTGAAAATCGAACCAATTTATTAGTTAAATTTCCTCTTGCCAAAGACTCATTTTTTCTGACTAAATGTCTATATATCTTTTAGAACATTATTTGTATACTTATAGTTTTAAATGGGGAAGATAAAAAAACACACTATGAATACTTTTCCATTAAAAAAGTGGGTTTTGATGGGTATGGGTAGTTCATAACCTAAACCCCAGAACCTGTGAATATTACTCTATGTGGTAAAAGAGTGAATCTGACATTATATGGCAAAATATGTGATTAAGTTAAGGATCTTGAGATGAGATGCTTATTCTGGATTATCCAGGTAGGCCCTAAATGCAGTCACATGCATCCTTAAAATAGAGAGGAAGAGTGTATTTTGACACAAACACGCGGAGAAGAAGACAAGATGAAGATGGAGCAGAGGGAGATGTGTCCACAAGCCAAGGAATGACAACAGCCATCAGAAGTTGGAAGAGACAAAGAACAGATTCACCCATAAAGCCTTCAGAGTGCAGTCTTACTGACATCTTAATTTCAACTCTGTGAAACTGATTTTAGACTTCTAGACTTCTGGCCTCCAGAACTGTGTGAATAAATTTCTGTTGTTTTGAGCCACGAAGTTTGTGGTAAGTTTATGGCAATCACAGTGAACTGATACAGTATGTTATTGCTAATGATATACAATGAGGAAATTTCTTATTAAGAAAAAGGTAAATTATTCATAAGAAGGTATGGTATGGGCATGACAAATAAATGAAAGGTATCATTAAAAGGTCAATATCTTACAGGAAGCCTGAGCATTATTAAAAGCATCCAGTTTAAAGTTCAGAACTTACCCTTAGCTTTGCTAAAGATAAAAAGTACTATGTTGTCAGATGAGGGATCCAGTCCAACACCAGAAGCTAAGCATGACTCATGGGCAATGGCAAAGAGCTTATTAGATATGGTAAATGTTTTTAGGACAGCTATACAGGAAATTGATAGTTATTAATATTTGATGATTCATTTTATGCTTGGCAGACTACCTACCTGGATACAGACAAGTTCACCCACAGGATAGTTTTATGTTCTTGGAAATATTTTTATTTTTCTGTATGTGGGTAATGGAATTATTTTTAAAACATTTGGAACTGGGACTTTGTATAGACCTCATTCATCTGAAATATATCTGTATCCATTCTTATAGCCTCAAAATAGATATAATTAAATACTTATATTTTACTTTACTGCATCATGAATTTGAAATGATTAAGAGATATAATAAAATCCAATATATATATTTTAAAACAAACATAAAAAGAAGTAACTCATAATGGGAAACAATGCAGGATTTATTTTTAACACTATGACAGTTTATATAACACAAATGCCCTAGCCATTTAGGTGATTTTTCACACTTTCTTTTACACTTTATCAGGTTGTTCAATTAGTTAGTCTGTTCACTATGAAACTAAAGTTGTTTCTATGTATATTGCTGCAGTTCTGTTTATTTTAGAGAGGGGGGGATGGGGAGGAGCAGAGGGAGAGAGAGAATCCTGAAGCAGACTCCCTGCTGAGCATGGAGCTCAAAGTGGGGCTCGATCCCAGGACCCTGAGACTGTGACCTGAGCTGAAATCAAGAGTCAGCTGCTTACCTGACTGAGCCATCCAGGTACCCCAGTCTTTTGTTATTTTTAATTATAAAAATGGAAATTAAAGATATTCTTAAGATGTCAAGGGAAATAATATTCAGGTAGCTAAATGGGTAATAAGACAATAGATTCAAATATCCACTTGATAATTTTCTAAAAGAAAAAAAAGTTTGTATTAAATAGCTAAAGAATGTTGGTGCCAGAGATAGAAGAATGAACAAAACACAGTCACTGCCCCAAAGCTCATAGAGCAGTGGGTAGGCATGGGAGAGGTGGAGAGATCAAACAAACCAGTTAAGGCCTTGTCTGATGTTATTTCTTATCATGCTTTTCTCATACCTTAGCCATAGGAGCTTTCTTCCTTTTCCTCAAAGTATATCAACTATATCCTTTATCACTTTGATAGTTGCCATTTCTTGTGTATGGAATGTTCTTTTCTCTTGTCTAATGTTAGGCCCTTTCAGAAGTAGACCCAGAGATGAGGACTCAAGTGTAGGTAATGCCTTATTGGGAAGGAAGGCTCTGGGGAGATGCTCCTCCCCAATGGAGCATGAATCGCATTTGAGTGAAGGAACTGGACTTTTGTATTTTCATACTATTCAGTCATTAGCTTTGGATGCCTGAAGGAGAGGTAGGGGTCAGTAAGTATATTGTCCCAGGTACTCGGCTGTCTACACCTAAGGGAATTCCTCTAAAGAAGGTGTGATACTGTGATTTATAAGAAATATATATTTGGTCTTCATCCCTCTTCCTGGCACAGAGTTCCCCAAACCCTGGAATTTCCTAGTAAAAGTGATGAAGTTATCTTGATATTCATAACAACCTCTTTTGACTACACTGGAATTTATGTTAGTGAAGTGACTTTCAGAAAGTAATGCTGGGGGGCTGGTCACCACAGGAACTAACCACGTGGTTAGAGTGTTAGAACTTCCGATTTTACCTCCAACCTCCAAGGAGGAGAGAGGAGCTGGAGATTGAGTGAAATTACCAATGTCCAGTGATTTAATCAATCATGCCTATGTAATGAAGCCTCTGTAAAAACCCAAAAGGATGGGATTTAGAGAGCTTTCACATTGGCAAACATGTGGAGAATCATAGTGGTTGCCCAGGGAGTGAGAAAGCTCTGTGCCCCTTCCTACATGCCCTTGCCCTATGCATCTCTTCCATCTGGCTGTTCCTGAGTTATAGCCTTTTATAATAAACTCATAGTCTTGTCAGTAAAATGTTTCTCTGAGTTCTGTGAATCACTCTAACAAATTAATCAAACAAAACTGGGGGGTTATGGTGTGGAGGTTGTTGGAACTTCTATTTATAGCCACTTAGTCAGAAGTGCAGGTGACAGCCTGGACTTGGGATTGGTGTTTGAAGTGGGGGTGGGGTGGGGAGCAGTCTTGTAGGACTGAGACTTTAACCTGCAGGATCTGATGCTATCTCCAGGTACAGAGTGTCAGAATTGAGTTAATTGCTTGGTGGTGTGGAAAAAAATCAGCCTGGAATTGGTGTCAGAATTGGAGAAGGTCTCTGTTCTGAGCCATATGTGTGGTAAAATACTAGGAAGCTGGGATATGGGCCCTGATCCAAGGACACCATGCATTTCTGTAGGGTGCACTCTCTCACTGTCTTTGTTCCACATTTCAAAAAGAATTTCTTTTACTCCCCTTCTGAAGGTATGCACTCACACCTTTTATCTATAAAACAAGGGATCGCTTTGTTTTCATCATAGCACTCATTAATCTATGGCATTATATTATATATTTCTTTGAGATTCCATGTCTTTCCCCACCAACCCTGTCCTCTCTTCCCCCATTGTAATGTAAACTCCATGAGGGTAAGGCCTCTGTTTTGTTGACTGTTGTATATGCAGCACCTAGATCAGTAGGATGAAAAGTTGTTTAAAAATGATTGTTAGATGAATAAATAAACGGACTGTGGTGACACAGAAAGTAGCACGTAACAGTTTCAGAGGTAGATTCAAGTCTTGTTAGAGATGACTTCCAGGCTTCTCCTGAGTTTTAGAAATCAGGTAGGAGTTAGGAGGGGCACCTGGATGGCTCAGTTAGTTAAGAGCCTGACTCTTGATTTCAACTCAGGTCATGATCTCAGGGTCCTGGGATTGAGCCACTTGTGGGGCTCTGAGCTCAGCAGGGAGTCTGCTTGAGATTCTCTTCCTCTTCCTCTGCCCTTCTCCCAGTGTGTGTGCTCCCCCCCCTCAAATAAATAAATAAATCTTAACAACAACAAAAAGAAATCAGATAGGAATAGGAAATAGCATAGCTGTGTTAGAAATTAGAGACCCCAAAGAAGTAGTCTGGCATGGGTATAGGATTTATGAAGTCATTTTTTTCAGCTAACCATCCTTCTATCAAGAAATATATATTAAATATTATGTGCCAGACATTTATTATGCTCCTGTACTCAAAGCCAGAAAAAATTTCTTAAAGCTTAACCTTTAGTGGAACCTTTATTATCTACTGATCATTAATACAATTTGCAAGGCTATGAGCACTACACAGGAGGGCTTTTGATACGAATATATAACAGAAAATTAACCTAAAGCTGGGTATGGGTTGGTCAAGAAAGGTTTTCATGAAAAAGTGTCATTTAACATGAGTATTTTATATAAATGCTGAAAATAAAGCAGTAAATAAAAAAACAATGTCCTCCTCTTTTTTAGAACTTGCATTCTAATGGGATTAAGGATAGAATCTATTATATATATGCAAATATATAAATATATATAAATAGTAAATATATATAAACAAATATATAAATATATAAGCAAATTATTTATAAATATATAGCAAATACATAATTTCCTTATAATTTATAAGCATATATATAAATATATGTAAATAGCAAATATATATATATATGTTATATATGTAAATGTATATAAAAGCAACCAGGTATCACGTCAGTTGGTAATAATTACCATGGAGGTACACCAGGCAGAGGAAGTGAGAATGGGGGTCTCCGAGGGTGGACCTTGCTTTATCATTTAGTCTTATAAGAGAAGGTTCATTGGTAAAGTGACATTTGAAGAGAAAATAGAAAGGAAATAAGTACTCCATGGTTGAGGGAACACATGGTAGGAAACCCAGACATGGGGATATGCTTAATGTGTTTGAGGAAATAGCAACAAAGGCAGTGGCTGCACTGAAGGAGAGGAGGAAATGGCAAGAGATTGAGTCAGAGAGAAAAAGGTTTGTGAGGCTTTAGATTGTAGTCTGAGTGAAAAGGAATGTTTTGAGTGAAAGACATGACCTAATGTACTTAAAAACATTTTCAAGCTTCTGTATTGAGATTTTTTTGAAGGAACGTGTAGTCAAGGGACTGCTCAGAGGGGCAATTACAATAGTCTAAGAAAGGGCTGATGGTTGGGGTCTTGTTTGTGGCAGTGTAAGTGAGGAGTAGCAAAGAAATGCTAGAGTCAGCAGGAGTTGCTTGCTAATAGGTGGTTGCAGAGTAGGAGAAAAAGAGAGGAGTCGAGGTTATCTGCAAGTTTTTGGCCTGAGCAACCAAAAGGAAGATGTGGCCATTTACAGAGATGGTGAAGGTAAAGTTTTTTGGGTAGACATCAGAGGTTCACTTTTAGGTATAGTGTGAATCTAATATTAAGTCAAAAAATTAAAACTCTAAAAGAATCAAGCCTGATCCTTAAACCAGTGGTCAGGACTACTAATACTGAAGTTTTGGGAAGAAAGCCCAGCTGGGAGCACAGTGTACCTCAAGGACCAATGGGAGAAGGTAATGTAAGTACATTATGTTACTTACCATTTGATCCTTGTGCCCCAGAAATTAAATGCTCTGAGACAGCCTAGACCTCTAGCAGGGTTTGGTTGACTGGCCTAAGAGTGGTGTGTGTAGGGGAGCAGGTGAGGGTAGGAATTGTTCTTCTTGAATTCCTTGTAGCTCCAAAACAGAACTGGTGCTGTAATTGGACTGATAAGCCTCAATTTTATCAGAAATATGGACACTCTGAGGCAAATCAAAAACAGATCCAGTTTTAAAACATAAACCAGAAGTTTTGGAGGAAATAGAATGGGAGGCTTTGGTAAAGTGTGAGTGGTGGGCATGGAGATGTATTTATGTTACCTTACATACTTAAAAATGTTTTGAAATGTTTTTTATTTTTTTAATAAAAAGCCCTTTAATCTGAGATGTTTTCAGATATACATACCCCACCATACACACATATGTATAATGTTTCCTTTTTTGAAAATTAGACATAAGCAAAAGTTTCTGTAAATGGGCTTTTTCAAATCCTATATCAACAGATTATTTTCTTGCCAGTTCTCCACTTATTTTTTTATTTTAATATATCTTGGTTGGGTCACTAAAAAATGTACCATATGTTTTCTTTTTCTAATAATATAAAGTTTATGTGTACGTGGATAAACAGCAGTCTTCATCTAAATCTTGCTTTTCAGTGCCAACTATATCTAATTTTCTTAGCTTTTTTCATCTTACAGTCCCCCAAATATCTACATACTAGAATTCTGGTGCTTTTCCTAACTTATCTGATTATTAGCTACATAGAATGAGAATTTAGCTTGTTTATATAATACTCCCACTTTCCTTCCCTTCAATCCCAATATATTTTTATTGCTATTTCAGTTTCTCAATTTGTCTATCTTCAAAAAAAAAATCTGAACATTTTTATTTTGTGTTGGACTAAATCAAGACCATGTCTTGTCTCATTGTACTTAAAAATAGTTATGTCTCTTAAAGCCCACTCTCCAAGAAGAAACCATTAACACAGTTATATTCTGTAACTACAAATACAGATTAAAAATGAGGTTTAATTCACACCATTGGAAATAGATTTCCTCATCCTCTTTTTACTCAGATAATTTACTTTAGAACACCTGTAATTTTAAGTACTTCCTCCTCTCCTTGAAATATATATAAATTCTTTCGAAGGCTAAACAAGCCCTTTGTAAGCTTATGACCTAGGAATGTGTTGAGGACCTAGAGGCCACATTTTTGAAATGTAATCATCAGTATCTCCCTTTCTATGGGAAGGTAGGAACCTAATTTCAGTGAGCACCTAACTCCAAATTGCAAAATGATCTTCTGCCATAACGATGTGAGAAGTTTGGTTTTCCCCTGGATAATGCCAATTAGCTAACACAGATGGTCACCCCATTTCTAACACAGATGGTCACCAGTTAAAGTTAGGATGAATTATGTATCACAAATGGTGTTGTCATATCCTCTCACTTGAGGACTAGCTGTTTATCTTGACAACATGTATGTAGTATGTTGTATATTCTCAGATATATAAGAAGGTGAAATTTTTTTTCCTGTTTTTACAATCTTAGTGTATTGCCTATGGTATGTATCACAGTTTAGTTTAATACTTAATCAATAACAAAAGTGATTTCTTTTTCCACTACCTTTGTGGAGAGGTGTTTGGGTTGGGAGAAGATTTTGTTTTTAATTGTATTTTTCAAAACTTCCTATTGAGGTTTCCTCCCTCCTATACTTTATTTCTGTTATATATGAGCTTACCTCTATATTGTGAGGGTTGGTAACATTTAATCTGAGATGTTTTCAGTTATACATACCCACTATACACACATATGTATAATGTTTCCTTTTTTTGAAAATTAGACATAAGCAAAAGTTTCTGTAAATGGGCTTTTTCAAATCCTATATCAACAGATTATTTTCTTGCCAGTTCTCCACTTATTTTTTTGTTTTAATATATCATAATTAAGTCTCCATACTTTGTATATTGGTTGAGAATTTCAGTGAAAAATGTATACACAGTGTCTTCATTATTGTGATTGTGTAAATCCTATTCACAGCAGAGCACAGCTCATTGTGCTTAAAAATAGTTATCTGGAATTTTAAATTGCCATTTCCCCTCTATTTACTTTATTCATAGCCTCCATTTTTTCTAAATTTCCCAGTCTATCAGTCAGTCAGTCAGTCAGTCAGTCAGTCAGTCAGTTTTTCAGGTTTTTCTCTGTCTTCCCCTTTTGGGGCTCCACATTTGCCTATTCGGATCTGATTGCCAGCTCCACAGACGTGTTGGGTGGTATTCAACCTAGATCATGTCTTTGCTGTTTCTGCTTTCCTCTGGCTCCCATGTTTCCACCTTTTTGTTTTTCTCCCTCATTTTTGCTGGATTTCACCAGTAAGCATGTCTGGGAGGCAAATCTCCCGAGTCCTTTCTTGTCCAAAAATATCTTTATTCTAGCCTAATATTTAATTTATACCTTGGTTGCAGGATCCAGATTAAACATAATTTTCTCTTAAATCTTTGGAAACATTGCCCCATCTTCTTGAAGCATTCAGTGTTTCTGCTGGGACAATCATTCTCCTTTGCAGGTGATCTGCTTTTTTATTCTTGGGAAGAATAAACATTCATAACTCTGTTCTTTGAATTCTCTTCAGTGACTCCACCATTTGCATTGTCTTTAGTCTGCTTCTTTGTTCTTTTCTCTGGTCTGTTGTATATGACTTTTAGTACCTAAGAAGTAATTTATATTCAGGAATTATGGATCTAAGAGATTAAAGTCAAAACTTTCCTGGTAGTCAGTCTGGCTATAAGAGTAATAGAGTCATATCTTTAAAATATATTAAAATCAGTTTCATTTTTTTTTATTATTTACTCATTTTGAAGTAGTTTAGCAATCAATTTTTGGAGTCAGAATTCAGAGCATCTAGTAGGGATGGTAGAGTACCTGCACTTAATTTCCCTTCCTTGAATCATCTGAAATAGGAAAACAAAAAAAAAACCCAACAGTCCACATACTAAAAAATATAAGAAACAGTCGCATTATCCAATAGACTATAAAGAATATTTACCAGATGGTAAAATTTAGACTAAACCACTGAGATTTGGCAAGCATCTCCCAGATCCCACCATAATATAACATTCTCTAAAAGAAAACAAGAGAGGTCAGAAAAACATCTATTAGTACACACATGCATACACACACACAAAGGAAAATAGAAAAAGCAGGAAAAGGAAAGAAATATAAGATTCTGGTGATAGACCACCAGAAAGAAAGACAAATAGCTTGGAGTTGATGTAGTATGGCAGAAGAAGAGACGTAGGAACTTGAAACATAGCCATGAAGCTGCTGACCATAATTACGTAAGCAGAAAAACTCTTGAAAATTATTAAAAACAAAACCAAAATGCTTATAGCGGCTAGGATCCAGGCTGAGCTCAAGGGTGTAAAAGCTGAATTCTGAGGTGAGTGTCTTTGAAACGGCATTCTTCTGAAGACAAAGGAACAAATACAATTTAGTGACAAAATATGAAAATGAAAATAGTAAACCCAAACTGGAGCTGCTCAGTTTACTTAGCACATCATTCTGCTGCCTCTGAGAAAATAAATGACTCAAAAGTGACTATAAACTAACATTCTTCTGTCCTACAGCTCAAATTCCAAAGACACAGTTAAGTCAGTGCCCAGTCATAAAGCATACTTCAGCCTTACTTTTCATGGTAAATATAGCCATACAAATAAAAGTAATAGAAAGTATCCAAATCAAATTTGCCTATAAATTTAAGAAAGTGAAGGAAAATAGCATAAACAAAAGGTAGATCTCATCCAGACATTTGGAAATATATTGCTTCCCCCAAATCAAAGAATACTTAAAAAAATCTTAACTGGGAAGAATGTGAATTTTCAGAAAAAGAAGAGAAATTAAGAGATGAAAAAATAAGAACTAAGACAGAGAACATAAAAAATGGCAGAAAAAAAGGGAAGGGATTAGACAGAAAAGAAACAATTACAGGAATAAAAACCTTATTAGAAGCTGTCAAAAGCTATTGAGGACAGTATTTGAGAAATAATTTGGTGGAAAAGAAGAGAGATAAAAGTTAATCCACAGAGAAGTTGATAGAAGAACCAGAAAATGGGTAATCAATATATTATAGTTGACATTTGTGAAGGAAAGTATAGAACAAATGGAACAAGCAAAATAAAGCAAATTTAGAAGACATCTTTTGTAAAATAATTAAACCAGTCCATAGAAAGGGTTTATATACCAATAGAATAATTAGAAAAAATATTGAGATTATGATATATCCTGGAAAATGGACTCAGCATCGAGAAAGAATCTAAAAGCATCCAGGAAGAATTATTATATCATCTACAATGGAAGAAACACATCATAGAAAAATGTAATAGATAAGAAATCATACTTCAAATGGTTAGATAAAACATCGGTTATGTAATCAATGATGTTTTGCCAAAGGTTAATTATTTAAAGAAAAATGTTGAATTCCTAATTTACTTCCTTTAACAAGAACTACAGGTAGATGAAAATTACCTTTACAAATGAAAATATAAAAGAATAAAAAAACTCAGCAACTTTGTGAAACTACTTTTAAAAATGAAATTATTAAAGACTTAGCATGAAAAAAGGTAGAACATTTTTAAAAATTTTATTAAAAAAATTTTTTTTAAAAGTAAGCTCTATGCCCAATGTGAGGGTTGAACTCACAACCCCGAGATCAAGAGTCACATGTTTCACCAACTGAACCAGCCAGGCACCCCTAATTAAGCAATTTCCAATGAGTGTTTTGTGAAGGATTGAAGTGAGGTTCTTTAAAATGCAGTGTAATAACCAGAAGCTAAAAGTGAAGAAATAGATTTGATGACAGAATCTTTAAAAATATTACAAATGATAGAAAGTTCTGTACACAAATTTAGTAGACTCACAGAAATGCTATCTACCTCACAAAGGCATTTTCACAAGTAGACGTGGAAATCTTACAAATAATGATGTACTATAAGTTGGCTAACTGAAAATAATGAAAAAAAATTGAAAGAGATGCAAAAAAACAGCAGAAAATCCATATGAATGACTAAGACATGGAAGAAGAAATACAGATGACTGGGCAGCATAAAATTATTTAGCATCCTTCATTTGGCCAGGAGACTAAAGAATAGAAAACAAGCAGAGGATCTCATGGGAGATTTAGGGACCAGACATGGATTTGACACTACTTCTGCCAACATTTTCTTTTCCAGAATTGATCACATGATCCCACCCAGATGCAATGGAGCTGCAAAGCGTAGTCTTACTGTATGCACAATGAAAATGCCAGTTTTGCTGAAAATATAAGTTTTTTTACGTGCCATTTCATTCTAGGGATTTATTCTTGGGTAATTCTCTACATGTGAATAAAGCAGTACATAAACAATACTAGAAATAGAATTTTTAATTTTATCCATTGGAGTAGTTTTTATTAAGTAATAAACCTCAATATTCCTAAGTCCTGGTACAGTATATAGCAATTTAAAAGGAGGCAATAACTCTGTTCTGACATGGAATATAGACATATTGTTGAGAAGAAATAACTGTAAAACAATATATACCACATGAGCCCCTTAAACTAGGATTCTAAAGAGTGAGAGAGATCACGTTTACAAATTTAGAACTTTGTTATCTTTTTTCCCTTTGATAACATCTCTTCGATGAAAGCCCTTATAATTACTTTGTGTAAAATATATATGAAAACTAGTCTAATTCATTCTTTTTATGGTTGTTATCACCATCAAGAGTATGATAATGATGTTTCTGATGATATAAAACACTTTTTTTAGTTCATTTGAAATTTTCTGGGAGGAAATGAGAAAATATTTTTATAATATATAAAAGAGACACTTTTAAATTTAAGAGCAATAAAATGACCTTCTCAAAGTCACATGGTTACTAAGTGGTGATAATTACCCAGCTTTCTGAGATGCTAGTGTGGGGAGTGCTTTGAATAAAGAGTAATTGTCAGTCATTTGTTAAGAAGCAGCTATAAATATCCATTGATGAAAGTCTTCAGGTTTTTAGATATTATCATAATCAGAAAGTATATTTCTGAAAAAAATTAAAAAACCCGTGAAAACTGTATGTAAAAATTTGATTTTGATAGTTGCAATAATTGTATCCCCAACCCAACTCAACTTTTGGGGAATAGGTATTTGACTCTAACTTTTCTAAGAATTGAGTCTTTCTGAACTTAGACTTTTTTTTAAAGTTGTTAGTGTTAGGAGGTACCATGCTAATTATTTTGATGTATTTTCAAAATTCTATTGTATTTTCAACTCTAAAACATGTCTTTTAAGCGAATCAATCAACATTTAGAGATAAAAATCCTGTTTGTACCAAGCTCATACTTTTCTGTCACTTTTTAACAATTCCATTCTTTGCTGGGACCCTATGTTGACATCAACATTCTATCACTGAGAGCCTTTTAAGCACCTGTTTGCAAATGGCATTATAGTTGGTGCTATTCAGAGTAAGTTAAAACTTAATGGATCTTGCATTTGAGGACTTTAAAGCAGAAAATGGAACAATAAGCAGATAAAAAGTGAGAATTATAAACTTAAGGGGGTGACAGACTGTTCAAATAAAAAAAACCCCAATAAAACCCTTGCTTTTAACAGAATACAGGCTTTTAGAATATTAAGCTACAGGTCTAATGCTTCAAAGTCGGCGGGGGGAAGATTTTGAAAGCTTGTTTTCCTCAATGGACGCCAAACTGAACTTGCATGGGATATTTTTTCCTTATGTAACCATGTCCTAAACTATTTCAATCATTGGCAGATCTAGACAACTATTCATTAGCTATTTTAAAGACTAGAAAGATTTCTGGAGATATGATTATTAGGTAGAATATGCCTATTATGGTCGCTGAGAGTGTAGATGTAATTCTGGGGAGACTCACAACTCCAGAGCTGTCTTTACTTCTTTCAGCTCTGCCAAATTCATCCCTCTCCATGTGATCAGCAAATTGCCACTTGTGCCTTGCTCTGTACTTTACTAAATTTGATAATAAGACTATTTCACTTCCAGCTGAGATTTTTGCTGATTACTTAAAAATATTATTTCCTTAAAAAATCCTGCTATTTTAACCACGCAACTTTTCATACTTGAGTAATTAAGAAAAATTATTCAGAGAGAATTCTCCTGTATTTTTGCTGCATTTAAAAATGCATTTTGGGGAGCTGAATTTTCCCAAGATTGAGAAGAAGAAGCAGAGGTAGTGATTATTAACTACCTACCTTTCTTTTCTTTTTTCAAATTGTAACATTGTGTATGAAAGATCTTTCTCTAAACTGTAATTTTATTAAATGTTTATTCCCTGGTAAGATTTTTGGGTTATCTTGAAGTTAGCCCAGTTTTGTGAAATGATTCACTGGCTTTCAGACAGCTCTGGACTAGGTTATGCATGCATGGATCAGCAATTGCTGTAAAGAAAACACTGATACCTTGAAGAATGAGGTCAAGGTATCCTGAAATAGAAATGAATAAAAGTGTACATTTTAAAACTGTGCCAGTCATTAAATAATTATTCCAAATACAATTTATATTTTTGGACCATCTTCCATTGATACCTCTCTTTATGTGGAAGTCAATGTAGAATTTTTTCTTTTTTTAAAGATTTCTTATTTTATTTATTATTTTTTATAAGATTTTTAATTTTATATATTTATTATTTTTTATTTATTTTTATTTATTAGAGAGAGCACAAGCAGAGGGAGAGAGAGAGGCTGAGCAGGGAGCCCGATGTGGGACTTAATCCCAGGACCCTGGGATCATGACCCAGGACAAAGGCAGCCACTTAACTGACTGAGCCACCCAGGCATCCTGAAGTCAATGTAGAATTAAAACAAAATGTTTTAGTGGTTTATTGTTATACTTTTTTGTAATTATATGCCAGAGTTTCTGGAATTAATTTTAATTAAGATTTGAATTTATGACTTAGTTACTTTTAACATTTATTTATTATGTATGTTACTTAATAGTAAAGAAATAATTAAGTCCTGAGAAGCCAGATATATGGGATGTCCTCTCCTAGAAACCTATCTATAAAGAGGTTCAGTCTATAGCAGTAGAGTTGGAAATGGGGCAAAGTTACAGTCTCTTGGACCTGGGATGATTTCAGACCTAGAGTCTCAATGAGAACAATATCACCCTCAAAATAATGAAAACTGGTTCTTGGAGAGGAAGGGGTTAAAAAATGTTTTTATTACAATGGTATGTGGCCATCTAAAACTCAACTGTACCTTGCAGAGTTTTATTTCTTGATAGTTTCTTTCATGGAATTTTCCTGGCTATCACATAAATGGCATTGATATTAAGTTCTTAGAAGATGTGTAAAATGTTTGCAAGATCATTGCTACAAAATTATAGTGAATAGATGGTGCAACTGGACGACTCTATCTCAGTCATTTGCTCAGTCTAGAAGTCCTATATGAGAGGTCACCTTTAGGTGCTTTTTGGCTGCCATTGTTTGCTTTAAGGATCTGGTGGTTTATGTTTGATTCTCAATGCTTTTGTGTATGTCGTTAGTTCTGGAAATTGAATAAAAAATAGTTTATATTTTATTATTTAATTCTACAGCCTTAGTCAACCCAGAATTAGTTATGTAAAGTACTAAAAGAGAGAAAAATATAATATCTGAATGACTATCACACTCTCAGCTAATTAAAACTTATTTTCTCATATAAAGCAAAAGTTAAAAGTTAAGTTCACTAAAAGTAATTTTTAAGCAATTAATTTAGTTTTTTACTATTTACTTTGCTGGAAAATAAGTTTTGAATTATTAATTTTAGAATTTTCATTACAATGCTATTATGTATTTATATATGCTCCTAATTTGCATATATAATTTTATACAGTTTGCTTAAGTAAATGAATTACATAAAAAATTACTCAGCATAGACAGTCTTAAGTTAGTAGGCTTTACATTTTAAAATTTTTACTTGAAATTTTTTTGTCATTCTTGGTCCTGTATTGAATAAAAAGAGTAATCTTTATATTATTCTTTTTTTATGTACAGAGCTCAAATAGACATAAATTGTCAACAGATATATAATCTGTCTATGGTCGTAAAATATCATGGGGGGAAATTAGGAATAAATGTCTATAAAGGCCACTATGGAAGGTAATAATGAGAAAAATGTTGGGAAACAGATGTGGGAGCGCAGGCTAAATTAGGTATTAGTTCAAGCCACAGGGAAGGTCTTAGGTAACACATAGTATGTTAGGTCAAAATAAACATTGTACCAGATTCCATAATGTGGGAAAGACAAGGTAGGAATCAGTAAAAACAAAACACACTGACTTCCAAACAAAATAGAATATAATAACTTCAAGGTAAACTCAGTAATGATGACTAGAACCTTATGAGTGGACAGGGATTTCTGTGTCTGGATTTAATTACTCTTTATGTTTTTGATGACTCCCACATGTATAGATTTCAGAACTTTTCTCTAAGCTCCAGACTAACCTTACAGACTTTGATGCCTTAGAGATGTTTGAGATTTGGTTTATCAGAGACATTTCAAACTTTCATCCTTTCCTCAACGCTTTCCTCCTTTGTTCTTCCCCTGACTTTTCCACCTCAGAATTTTGCAGGAATATTCAACTAGTTGCTTAAACCAGTGGCTAGGTTGTTCACTTATCTTTAATTCTTTCTGTTACTTCATTCCCATATGAAATTCAGCAAGTATTTTTGTTATCATAGTACTTGTCTCAGACATTATCACCTCTTTCTTGGTTCCCAAAAGAACCAACTAGTCTCCCTTTCATGCTCATCTTCTGGCAACCATTTCTCCATTAACAATCAGAGTTACCTGAATACAACTTAATATTCACTGTTTAATTTCTTCAATGGTTTTCATTGCAACTAAACCCAATCCTAATTCCTTACTATGTGCTCTGAGTTCCTTCATGATTTGGTCCTTGATGTCTCCAAACCCTTATCTTGCTACTTTTTCCTTTTCACCCCCAAGCTGTAGTCAAACTGTTATTCTTTCAGTTCCTAGTATAAACCCAGTTCTTTGTGGCTTTCAGGCTTTTGCTCAGGTTGTTTGCACTGCCTAGAATATTCTTTCCTGCCATGCTTTTTGTGGAAGTATCAATTTTGGTCCTTGAAGTCTCAGCCAGAAAGTCACCCTTCCAGACTTTCTATTGACAAAGGTTCTCACCTTCACTCTATTCTTTTCTCTAGATCAGCATCTAGTTTGTTCTTTATATCATTTACCACACACAATTAGTCATTTTTACTCACTTGTTTTCTTGTTTTTAGTATGTCTCCTCCACTAAACTTCAAGCTTCCTGAAAGCAGGATTCTTTTCTTTGGTTCATTCTGCATCACTAGAGCTTAGCTCCTAGTATATTCCATGTAGGAAACCAATAAACATTTATCAAAAAAAAATGTCCTCTCCAGATGAGGACTGAAGGGTTATATAATCCTACTTCAAAAAATATTAAAGAGTTGGAGGTATAAGGCATCATTGACTTATCTGCGTTTCTAGAAATTTATATATATTTTACCATTTTAATTAAGTTTTTAATTTTAGTATAGTTAACAGTGTTACATTAGATTCAGGTGTACAATATGGTGATTTAACAATTCTGTACCTCACCCAGTGCTCATTAGGATAAGTGTACTCTTTAATCTTCATCACCTATTTCCCCATTCCCCCAATGCCCTCCCCTCTGGTAACCATCAGTTTGTTCTCTATAGTTAAAACTCTGTTTCTTGCTTTGTCTCTCTCTTTTTTTTTTTTTTCCATTCATTGCTCTTTGGTTTTGTTTCTTAAATTCCACATATGAGTGAAATCATATGGTATTTGTCTTTCTCTGACTGACTGACTTCACTTATCATTATACTCTCTAGCTCCATCTGTGTTGTTGCTAATGGCAGGATTTCATTCTTTTTTATGGCTGAACAATATTCCATTGTGTATACACACACACACACACACACACACACTACTTCTTTATCTGTTCATCTATTGATGGACACTTGGGCTGCTTCCATAATTTGGCTATTGTAAACAATGCTGCAATAAACACTGGGGTGCACGTATCCCTTTGAATTAATGTTTTTGTATTTTTTGGGTAAATACCCAGTAGGGCAATTACTGGATTGTACGATAGTAACATTTTTAACTTTTTGAGGAACATTCCATGCTGTTTTCCACAGCGGCTGCACCAATTTGCACTCCCACCAACAGGGCATGAGTGTTCCTCTTTCTCCACATCCTCTCCAATACTTCTTGTTTCTTGTATTTTTATTTTAGCCATTCTGACAGGTGTGAGGTGATATCTCATTAGTTTTGATTTGCATTTCCCTGGTGATGAGTGATTTGCACATCTTTTCATGTATCTTTTGGCCATCTGTGTGTCTTCTTTGGAGAAATGTCTGTTCATGTCTTCTTCCCATTTTTAAATTGAATTATTTGTTTTCTGGGTGTTGAGTTGTATAAGTAATTTATATATTTTAGATACTAACTCTTTATCAGAGATGTCATTTGCAAATATCTTCCATTCTGTATGTTGTCTTTTAGTTTTGTTGATTGTTTCCTTTGCTCTGCAGAAGCTTTTTATTTTGATGAAGTCCCAATAGTTTATTTTTGCTTTTGTTTCCCTTGCCTCAGGAGACACATATAGAAAAAAATTGTTGTGTTCAGTGTGGGAGAAATTACTGCCTATGCTCTCTTCTAGAATTTTTATAGTTTCAGATCTCACATTTAGGTCCTTCATCCATTTTGAATTTATCTTTGTGTGTGGTATAAGCTAGTAGTCCAGTTTCATTCTTTTGCATGTTGAAGTTGAAGAACACTTTTTCCCATTGCATATTCTTTCCTCCTTTGTCAAAGATTAATTGACCATATAAATGCAGGTTTATTTCTGGGTTTTCTATTCTATTTTATTGATCTATGTGCCTATTTTTGTGCCAGTACCATACTGTTTTGGTTACTACAGCTTGATAATATAAATTGAAACCTGGAATTGTGATACCTTCAGCTTTGTTTTTCCTTTTCAAGATTGTTTTTGCTATTTGGGGTCTTCTGTGGTTCCATACAAATTTAGGATGTTTGTTCTAGTTCTGTGAAAAATATTGTTGGTATTTTGATAAGGATTGCATCAAATGTGTAGATTGCTTTGGGTAGTATGGACATTTTAACAATATTTGTTCTTCCAGTCCATGAGCATGAAATATCTTTACACTTGTTTGTGTCATCTTCAGTATATTTAATCAATGTTTTATAGCTTTCAGAGTATAGGTCTTTCACCTTTTTGGGTAAATTTATTCCTAGATATTTTATTATCTTAAGTGCAACTGTAAAATGGATTGCTTTTTAAATTTTTCTTTCTGTTGCTTCATTATTAGCATATGAAAATGCCACAGATTTCTGTATGTTGATTTTGTATCCTGAAACCTTACTGAATTCATTTATCAGTTGTAGTAGTTTTTTGGTAGAGTCTTTAGAGTTTTTTATATATATAGTGTCATGTTGTCTGCAAATAGCAAATATTTTACTTCTTTACCAATTTGGATGCCTCTTATTTCCTTTTTCTTGTCTGATTGCTGTAGCTAGGACTTTCAGTACTATGTTAAATAATAGTGGTGAGATTGGACATCCCTGTCTTATTCCTGATCTTGGAGGAGATGCTCTCTGTTTTTCACAATTGAGTATGGTGTTAGCTGTGGGTTTTTCATATATAGCTTTTATCATGTTGAAGTATATTCCCTCTAGACCTACACTGTTGAGGGTTTTTTATCATGAATGGATATTGTACTTGTCAAATGCTTTTTCTGCATCTGTTGAAATGATCATATGATTTCTATTCTTTCTCTTGTTGATGTGATGTATCACATTGATTGATTTGCAAATATCAAACCACCCTTGGCATCTTGGGACTAAATCCCACTTGATATGGCAAATGATTTTTTTATGTATCATTGGATTTGGTTTGCTAATATTTTGTTGAGGATTTTTGCATCTATGTGTGTGTATTTATTACCATTTTGTTGTCTTACAGTTGTTTTTGTAGTTCCTCTCGTTGCTTTCTTCTCTTGCTTTCTTTCATGATTAGTTGGCTTTTTTAGTGAAATGTTTGGATTTCTTACTCTTTATATTTTGGATATCTATTATTTTTTAATCAGTAGTTACCATTTGGTTTATATATAACATCTTCTGCATATAGCAGTCTATATTATGATAGTTACTTAATTTGAACTCATTCCTTACTCCTCTCCCCTCCATATTTCATATATGTGGTATCATATTTTACATCCTTTTATTTAGTGTTTCTCTTGGCTGATTTTTACAGAAATACTTAGTTTTTTTGCATTTGTTCTTATTTTTCTTACTCTTACTTATAGTTTTTTTGTTTTTCACTCTCAGAGTCCCCCTAAACATTTCTCGTAGAGGCTGTTTTAATGCTAATGAATTCTTTTAACTTCTGTTTATCTGATAAACTATTTCTCCTTCTATTCCAAATGCTAGCCTTGCTGAGTAGAGCATTCTTGGCTGCAGATTTTTCCTATCAATCAATCTGTCATATCTATCAATCTATTTATATTTATTTTAAAGATTTATTTATGAATAGAGAAAGAGAGAGTGCGAGTGAGTGGGGAGGAGGGACAGTGGGAGAGGGAGAGAGAGTCTTAAGCAGACTCTGCACTGAGTGTAGAGCCCAACATGGAGCTTGATCTCACAACCCTGAGATCATGACCTGAGCTGAAATGAAGAGTCAGATGCTTAACCTACTGTGTCACCCAGGCGCCCCAGATTTTTCCCTTTTGGCACTTTGAATGTGTCATGCCACTCTCTTCTGGCCTGCAAAATTTCTGCTGAAAAATCAGCTAATAGCCTTATGAGGGTTTCCTTTGTATATAGATGCCTTCTTTTTTCTTGCAACTTTTAAAATTCTTTATTACTTTTTTTTTTTTTTTTTTTTGCCATTTAATTACTGTGTGTCTTAGTGTGGCTCTCCTTGGGTTGAATTTGTTGAGAGATCTTTGTGCCTCCTGAATCTGGATCTCTGTTTCTTCCCCAGATTTGGGAACTTTTCATTATTATTTCTTCAAATACATTTTTCCCCCTTTTCTCTTCTCCTTCTTGGATCCCTCTAATGCAAATGTTATTTCACTTGATGGTGTCACTGAGTTCTCTAAATGTATTTTCATTATGCAATATTTGTTTATCTCTCACCTCTTCAGCTTGATTGCTTTTCATTACTCTATCCTCCAGGTCACTGCTATGTTCCTTGGCTTCCTGTACCCTACTATTTATTCTATTTTCTTTTTAATTTCATTTATTGAGTTCTTCATCTCTTATATGTTATTTCTTTTTTCTCTTTGTCAAGAGCCTCACTGATGTCCTCCACCCTTTTCTGAAGTCTAGTGAGTCTCTTTATGATCATTACTTTAAATTCTCTGTCAGGCATAGTTCTTATTTCTGTTAGACATAAAATCTTAGATCTCCTGCTAGGATTTTGTCCTGTTCTTTTATTTGGCTCATAGTCCTCTGTCTCCTCATTTTGTCTACCTCTCCATGTCTCTGTGTTAGGAAAGTCACCTAAATCTTCTGCTCTTGAAAATAGTGGCTTTATGAAGAAGAGGTCCTGTAGTGACCTGCAGTAAAGTGTCCCCTGTTCACCAGAACCTGGCACTTCAGGGAAGTCTCCAACTATGTGTTGCTTGTGTCCTGCTGCTGTGTCTGAGTTACTTTTTCTTTCATTCCAAATGTCTGCATTGATCCTCTGCCTATTGTGGGCAGTGCTTGCTCTCTATGGTGTTAGTGAGTCCCAGGCAGTCCTGCTCTGAGGGGGTGTTACCACAGGAGGGCTTGGGTTTGGGGTGGCAATGTTAGCAAAATCTGTGCTGAAACACTAGTCCTACGCCAGATCCCCTGAAGCACAGAGGCGAGGGTGGGTGGGGTTGGGGGTGTGGTGGGGGGGCTTGCACAGCATTTGTGTGCAGGGTGGCTGTGCAGGGTACACATGCTGTGTTGGCAAAGTTTGTGCTGATCCCAGGGCAGAGGCCAGTTGGCTTGGAGTGGGCAGAGCACACTGCTAACAGGTTAGATAGGAAGTGTCTGTTTAATGTTGACTCCAGCAGGTGGCTGTGTTTTTATGCTGGGGGGTGGGGATGGAAAATGGTGCCTACCAGCTCCTTTGTTCTCAAAGAATTCCCCCCAACAGGCTCTGAAATCATTATAAACAGATCTTACTTCAGTTTGCCCCAGGCACTGTGTAAACTGTCCCTTCTATGTTGTCTCTCTGTGGGCTCTGTGTCTCTTAAAGGGTGGGGACCCAGGTATCACTGGCCCTCCTGGCTCTCCCAGTGCTGAGTCAGCTCATTTTTAAAGCTCCAGGCTTCAAGTCTGGCTAGTTATACAAAGTCAGGGAATTCAACCCCTCTGGTATTCATAGCCAGATATTATGGGTTTGTCTTTCCCATGGGGGCTCCTTGGTGCAAGGGAGGACCATTTCTTTCCCCCTTTCCCCTAACGGTGCCTGCAGCTCCCTCCCTCCTGTGGGCAGCTCCAGACTACCACTTCTGCCCTTCCTAACCTCTCAGGTGCAGTTTCTTCTCTACATTTAGTTGTGGAGTTTGTTCTGTTAGTTTTCAGATCACTCTTGGTTTATTTACGGGAATGTGAGTGATATCTAATTGTGAACGTGGGACAGAGTGAACATAAGGTCCTTTTATTCCACTATCTTCTCAGGCTCCCAGAAATTTATGTATTTAAATCAATACTGCATGATTGAGACAAAAAAGTATAATGTGTTTGCTCTAGATTTTTTTTCCTTTTCTACAGAGTACAACCATGTAAGGACTTCATTATACAGTATTTTTGTGTAATGAATTGGCTTCATTACAAAAAAAGAAATTTAAAATGTTAGCTTGTGTATCACTAAGTTATATGAATTACGGCTAAATGAATTTTTATAAAATTTCAAATCCTCAATTTCCAGTTTCTAGAATTGGAGCAGCCTAAATTAAAATATAGGATATATATCATATACGATTAATTTGTTGCCTTGGTGTACCTTAATTATGTGAACTTAATTAAATCAGCTTATGTTGTCCCAAGGACAGCTGAAATCAAGGTATTAAAAGAGGCCCACACAACAGCTAGTAGGAGAGATAGGCCTGACCAATAAGCACAGTGGACAGAGGAGACAGGTGGTTTCAGTATGAATGCTACATCAAGAATAATAAGGGCAGGGGTGCCTGAGTGGTGGAGTCAGTTAAGGGTCTGACTCTTGGTTTTGGCTCAGGTCATGATTTCAGGTCATGGGATTGAGCCCCGTGACCGGCTCTGTGCTGAGCGTGGAGTCTGTTTGGGATTTTCTCTTCCTCTCCCTCTGCCCCTCCCATTCATGTATGCTCGTTCTCTCTCAAATAAGTAAATAAATCTTAAAAAAAAAAAATAGTAAGGACAAATGCTCCAAACAGTGGGTTTTGATTTGAAATTCAGCTGTTCCTCACAGGGATGGTATAGCACAACTAGGGTTATTTATTCAATCACGATTCTGTAGAACAATGCCAGGAGGTCAATTGATTTATAATAAATACTGGAAAAATGTCCAAGTTTTTTTCTTTTTTTTTGTATCTGAGCTTTTATTATTTTTATTTTGCTTTTACAATTACTATCATTAAATAGGAACTTTGAGATAATTGTATTTATTCCAGAGAAACAAGTTTTGTATAAATCATTGAGAGAATGTTTGACTATATTTAAAGAAAATAATGTAATCATTTAAAAATTTCAAAATTGAGAGAAATCAATACTAGAAATTTTCTTTAAGCTTGGGCATTCGTGTACTAATTAAATTTCAAAGTCTAAAGAAGTGAGCAAATTTTTCTCTTGAGTATTTTATTATATTTTACAATAGAGCCAACAGTTTTGGGTTTAAATCATATCAATTTGGCCTTTGTTTTGTTTTAAAAATACATATGACATTATCTAAAAGTGGCAGACAAAGGTCTAAGGATAAAATACAACTATTATGTTGGACTACCGCCACTTTAAAAAATAAAAAGAAGAAAAATGATCTTGTGGGCTTCCCAATAAAAGTTATTTTTAAAGGTTAGAATTTGAAGGTGAGTTTTATTTGAAGATTTTTTCTATAATATAAAATTATCAGGGTTTTAAATCTCTAAAAAGGAAGCAATTCTGTGATGAATCATTTTAAATGTGATCAGTGTTTTAAAAAGTAGGTGCATTCACCATTTATATTATAGATAGGCATATGCATAGATGTGAGAATATAAAATTCCCTCAGGATACATTATACATAACTGCACATTTGAGTCTCCTGGAAACTGAGGAATCTGCCAGTGAAACTGAGGAGTTCCCTGGCATTAAGAAAACCAAGCAGATATCTAATAATAAAATAAATTCAATTGTAGGCAATGGTTATGATGTGGGTACTCTTTCAGCTATTAAAATTCATTTTGTTTTCATTAATGATCTTGGCATTTATATATGGCTGTAAGCTCATGCCCTTCAACTCATCTTTACTAATTAAATACTGTACCACTACCCTTTCTTAGTCTCCCTATTTTATCTTTTGATCTTGTAAAAATCATGTTTGGATTAATTTTCCTCTTGTCTATTTTTTTTCCTTTTAAAAGAATTTTTTAAATACTTAAAATTTTATAATATTTAAAAATGTTTTTGGTAATTTCTCTCTAATATTTCATGAATATAATATATCTAAATCTTTTATTTTTTTTTAAGATTTTTTATTTATTTGAGAGAGAGAGAATGAGAGACAGAGAGCATGAGAGGGAAGAGGGTCAGAGGGAGAAGCAGACTCCCTGCCGAGCAGGGAGCCCGATGCGGGACTCGATCCTGGGACTCCAGGATCATGACCTGAGCCGAAGGCAGTCACTTAACCAACTGAGCCACCCAGGCGCCCCTATATCTAAATCTTTTAAAAGACTAAAATTATTTTTGGATTTTTGATCCTATAATTCTTTAACATCTGTTTTAGCAATATTAAGATGACATCAGGGCTGTAGATGACTATTTGAAACCTTGTTTATTGAAATTCCCACTTTCAGGAATGCATTCAGATGTTCATTTTTAAGTATTTCAAATATTTTTCTTTTACATAGGCTCAAACATGACAACTTTTCCATAAAACTAGTTGTTTGAAAGCAACAAATATAGACTTCTGTCTTTTGCCATTAGAAGATTTCTTGCTCCTTTAGTCAGGTAAAAAAGATTTTACCCCCATCTTTATTATCTTCTTGCATCATCAGCAATAATGACCTCTAGAAAAGCATCTGGGATAGAAGGAGATAAAGCAGTTTTCTTGCGATCCATTCCTGTCCCGCCAAATAAGGACCCAGTTCTGAGGAAGGAAAAAAGGCAGATGACATGGTCTATGGTATTGAACCTTTGGGCAAATTTTGTCCATATTTGCCCATTCATTTGCTAGAAAAAGAGTCTGTGAAGGAATGGTCTTAGCAATGGTGTCCCTCATTTAGGGTTGCTTTTGGTAAACAAGCCTACAGTTAATGGATATATAAATAAGGACTCCAAGAAGAATATCATACAACTCTATAGAGTACAAAATGAAGATGTTCCATAGTTTGAACACTCACAATTCTGTATGTTAATGTGCCAACTTCATTAAAAAATAATCTATAATTCTGGGCCAGAAATTGAAGGATAGTTACCCCATGGAAGGACTTAGAGATGCGTATAGGATATCTGAGACCTTTTTCTGCCTTGCTAGAACTTTTTAATTGCTTATATGCTTAAGATCATTAGTAAAGCTTGGTATTTTATGAGATATCTGATTTGTAGGAGTCTGCCTGAATAGTCAAGTCATTTGTGTTAGTCTAGCTGCTATGATAAGCCAGGCTATCTTTCAGATTCATGAAAAAGAATGGCTAAGGCAGTTTTGGCCAGAAAAAGGAGGGAATGAAAAAATCTGGTAAAAATCTGATGCTTGGGTAACTGCTACTTATTCTTATGAAGGGGAGAAAAAAAATGAGACACATTACAAGGGAAAATCTTGCCAATGAAATTAGGAGGAAATAGATTTAGAACTGGAGGGACTGGCTAGGTGGATTGACAAAGAGTGTGATACAGGGGAAAAGATAGCAAACATTTTTTTCTTTGGCTCTTGCTGGCAGCACTGTTGGGGAAAAAAAAAATAGACACTCTGATGAGCAGGAGATAACAATAAGAAAAGCTTTAAGGCTGAATTTTCTTGATACTGGAAGGTTCCTTTATGCCTCTATGGCTTTGTAGTGAGATGTCCTTTTCATTTACGTAGTAACACCAGTAAATTCAATGTTTGTAAAACCATACAGCCAGTAACAGGTTAGGGTGATGTGACTAAAAACACCAGGAGTAATCTGATAAAGAATTTAGACATTTTACCAAGAAATACTAGACAAAGGCTATTGAGTTATTTTTGGTATGGATTCCTCAATTAATGATCAAGGAGTGTACGGGGTTGCATACTGTCTCCCCAAATTTATTTCCACCCATAACCTATGAATGTGATCTTATTTGGCAGTAGATTTATATGTAAAGAAGTTAACAAGAGGCAAAACTGGATTAGGGTGGTCTCTAATCCAATGACTAGTATCCCTATAAGGAGAGGGAGATTTGGAGAGACACACAGGAGGGTAGGCCGTGTAAAGATGGAGACAGAGACTGGAATAATGAATGTATCAGTAAACTAAGAGCACCAAGGATTGCTGACAAATGCCAGAAACTAGGAAGGGGCAAGGAAGGATCCTCTTCTAGAGCCTTCAGAGACAACATGCCCTTACCAATACTTTAATTTAAGGCTTCTAGCCTCGAGAAAAGCAAGGGGATAAAGTTCTGTTGTTTTAATCCACATAGTTTGGAAATTTGTTATGGAAGCCTTAGGGAAACTACTACAGGGGCTATGTTGCTAATTTTTGGTTCCACTAAAAGGAAGGAATCTTTTGTCTTGACAGTTAATCCCCAAGTGCTTGTAAAATTCTGCAAGCAGATAAATCTGGATATTGTTACAGTTAATTGTTACAGTGGATAATGGCAAGGGGTGACCAGAACTCTCCTGAAAGGAGTTTTTATCCCACCGACTCTCCCACCCTTAAATGAAATAATTCTTCCTAAGCAGTTGGAATGTGACAAATACATGTGACCTTAACTTCCTTTATCATGACTGGAAAGACACACCTAATTAAATGCCACTGATACAGATTGTCCTATGTGTGATCTGGAGTGCTTCCCAATCTTAAATGCTTTATGTAATCTAATTCTTAGTAAGTCAGGAGAATATTCAGGAGGAAGTCATGACTGTCAGGCTCAGTTGCTGTGTGGAGGGTACATGGTGGATAAAAGATCCAAGTCACATAAAGGAAAGGGCATGAGGAGGAGACATGCGAATATGGAGAAGGAAATGATAACTGACTTAACTGAAGGATTCTGTTTAGATGAGTTTTGAAGAACAGTGTACCCACTCTTACGACTTAAAACACCATGGCAATTTCATTCTATTGTAGTCTAGAGAAATTACAATCTGATTACAAGAATTGTGAGTAAGAATGAAAAGTATTTGGATAGAGTGGCTGAATGTATCCTCATATAAAGCCCTAGAATCTGAAAATGTTGTCTAAGAGGCTGAGATCAGCTTGCACAACCTATAATGAAAGATCTTGGGCCTTTTGCATGGTTTGGGTGTAGTGGTCTGGGGCGTGGTATACAAAATTTCTTAAGTCTGTAGATGAGAATGCTCAGTGATGATTCTCTACTGGGAGCAATGATTCTCTACTGGGAGCATTTTGGCAGTTCAGAACCATTTCTTTGACATCATCTAGAGGTATGTCACAACAAAGTAGTTGCTACTGACAACTATTGGGTAAAGGCCAGAGATGCTGGTACACTTCTACAATGCACAGAACAGCCCACCCATCCCCAACAAAGAATATTCGGCCCTAAATGTTAATAGTGCTGAGGTTGAGAAAGCTAGATATTTAGCAATCCCTATGGGGAATATGAATGTTGCCCTTAAAGACCTGAATGTGAAACTGGGAGAGTTGGAAACACCATGATGGAGGCATTCAAGATAAGGGTTATGTAATAAATTGCAAAGTTTGGCCAAATAGATCATCTGGTGGTTATGACACTTCTTTTTAAGTGCATAATGTGGATGGTTATTACACACAAAGAAGAATGTTACTGCCCCAAACCCCCGGTCCCGGGAGTTATTGATTAAACTTGCCCTTTACTCAGTTTTACCTCAGCTTCACCTAGTAATCTGGACTAGAGAGCACATGTCCCATGTGGACAGAAAGACCTAGGTAACCATGCGAGATGTCCCCGTTTGTGCTTTGTCTGTCTCCTCCTTGTTGCATCTCTGAAATTACTAGTTAAGCTGGATACTGGATAAAGGTTCTGATTTGTGTGAGTGTGATTCGATGATATGTTCCTTTTTATTAGCTCAGCAACCACAATTGTTTATTCTGTAGTGGCACCAACAATCATCAGCATGAAGTTGGTTCTTTAGCACTGACCTATTAAGATAAAAATGAATTACCATTAGACATGAGGATGGGAATGCATGCTTATCCTCCTGAGAGAAATTGTGAACATTTAAAAGCAGATATTTCATTTTATATGAATGTACAGGAAGCACTGGGGAAAAATACATGCTTTTTAATAGAAAATAGTTTGTACCTGATACTAATACAAGACCTTAATTATTTTGGATACATGAATCTTTTTTTGTGTGTTGGTTTTATTACAAAAAAACCCCCAAACAAACAAAGACTCAGCTACAAAACTACCATTTTAAGATAGATCTGCCTTATAGTTTGTAGATGTTTTTATATGAGATTTTACTTTGAGACTTTGTGTTCCATTCTTGCCTTTTACTAGATGAAGATGGAGATAGGGATGAGGGGATCATTATGAATGTGTTACCACACTTTTCTGACTTTAAGGCTTTGCCTTCAACCAATCCTATGGGTGAATTGAAGAGAGGATATTAAGATTTTATTTTTTTGTATGAAGAGAGAAGGAAATTTATTTTGTAAAGTGGTAAATAATGCCCAAATTTACCCATTTCAAAAACACTATATAAAGTAAAATTCTGAAGTGTGAAATTAAAGTTATGTTTGCATGGGATTTTTGCAAGATTGTCAAAACCAGATTTTTTTTTCTCAGTAATTATTTCTGGCATATAATTTTAATGATATTTAAAATTTCTATTATGAATAACTGAGATTTAATTAAAGACAATCTAATTGGTACTTATAAGCTTAACTTTGATTTACACATTCAGAAGATAGTTTTAATTTAAAGTATTGAATTCCCTTTATAGACATTTGATTAGAATTTAGATTAGGGTGATCACATTTTTGATCTGTTCTTATTTGTCAAGTTTTTAAAAGCAATATTTAACTAAATAGTGATAATCATTTAGATTTTCTTTTTCTTTTTTTTTTTTTAAAGATTTTATTTATTTATTTGACAGAGAGAGACACAGGGAGAGAGGGAACACAAGTAGGGGGAGTGGGAGAGGGAGAAGCAGCCTTCCTGCGGAGCAGGGAGCCTGATACGGGGCTTGATCCCAGGACCCCTGGATCATGACCTGAGCTAAAGGCAGACGCTTAATGACTGAGCCACCCAGGCACCCCTCATTTAGATTTTCTAAAACTGTTTTTTTGCATATGCCAATAATCAGATTTTAAAGACATAAAAATTATCACTTAAAAAGTTTGAAAATATCCCATAGAGATGATAAACTTTACTCTTATATACATATCAAGTTTTAATTATTTATATCAATGTCTAAAATTTCAGGATTTTTTTTACTCATTATACAAACATAATAATTTTTTAGTTGTATATTATTATTTTTAGCTGATGGGGGCAAAAACCTGTTAATACTATATTACCGCTTAACAATACAAAATGCTTCTTTTGGGGAGGGAAATTGCAGGTAAAACACATATTCTTTGAAGGTAGCCTGAAATACAAACTGAGTTTTTTTGTATAAGACTGTTTATTCCAAGTCAAAGAATAAATGGTTGAAAGCAAATCTTCAGTTATCTTGCTATCTTACGATTATCCTGACCAGTGACTAGTTTGAACTAAGTATTTGCTAATAACTTGTCTAGATTTTGGTTTGGAAATCAAAATGCCTGGAAGGAGAAGTTTTATGACACACATTAACAGGGAATGATATTTTTGAGATCCACAAAAATACATGTATTCTGCCATTGGGGAGAAATGTCCTGACTCATCGTACTATTTTTTTTTTTTGATCAAAATCTAAAGATACTATGTTTCCAAAAATGAAGCAGTGAACATATAACAATTCAAATGGCAATTCATCTCAGAGAAAGGAAGATGAAAAGAATGAAGGAGGTTATTTTCCTTGTAATAGAGGCATAGTGCCCAGTTCTCAGAAACAAGTCCATCGTAAATACTTTATAGACTCTACAGTTGCTAGTTTTTCTCCTTTTGCCCTTGCAGATTCTTTCTCTACCCTTTTTTGCTCTGCTCTGTGCTCTGGGAAACTACTTTCTTTAAACTGCTTTTACTGAAATCCCTTTCCCCCTGGTTCTGGTTGGATAAGCAGCATGAGAGCTGATTGTAGGAAGAAAAAGAAAGATCAAAGTTAATTATTTCTTCTTCCCTTCCTCTGCCAGACTAAGGTTATGGCAGTGACTGCTCCCTTTGAGGTGTTCATTATCTGCAGCTACAGTCTTTGCTAGCTCTGCAGATAATGAAAGGGGAAGGTGACTCCTTCCCCTTCCACTATGAGGTGTAAGAGCTTCCTCCTCTTGCTAGCTCCTGAGTGCGTCCTCATGGCATTCTGGTTCACTGAACTCTGCCTACACCTCTATAAATTATTTCTTCCTTAAACTTGTTTCAACTAACCTCTTGATGTGCCATCTGTTTCCTGGTGGGACTCTGAATGATATAGTAACTATTCTTAATGTATTTTTTTTTTTTTTAAGAATCTTTACTATGCAAGAATGAGAGTTCAGTTTTGGTATGTCTTTTACATTTTTATGAAAACCTGTAAATTCAAAATTTTTAGCCTACTCAGAAGCAGCTTCTCGACTCCTTCTCAAACCTGTCAGGTTTAGCCTGCTCTCCTCCACTCCAGTCTCGACCATGACCATCTGGGTGACCCAGAAGTCCTACAAGGTGTCCACCTCCAGCCCCTGGGCCTTTAGCAGCTAACTGGTACATGAGTACGCCTGGCACTGGCATCAGCTCCTCCACCTTTTCCCAGGTGGGCAGCAGTAGCAGCTCCTGGGGGTGGCCTGGGCATGAGTATGGTTGGGGCCTACAGTGGGGCCAGGGACGTGGAGGGCATCAAAGCTGTCTCAGTGAACTAGAGCCTGCTGAACTCCCTTAAGCTGGAGGGGGACCCCAACATCCAGACTGTGCACCTAGGAGAAGGAGCAGATCAAGATGCTCAACAAGTTTGCTTCCTTCATCAACAAGGTGCAGCACCCGGAGCAGCAGAACAAAATTCTAGAGACCAAGTGGAGCCTTCTACAGCAGCAGAAAACAGTCTGGAGCAACACGGACAACATGTTCAAGAGCCACATCAACAACCTTTGGCAGCAGCTGGACACACTGGGCCAGGCGAAGCTGAAGCTGGAGGTGGACTTGGCAATACGCGGGGGCTGGTGGCAATATGAGGGGGCAATCAAAGTGCATGCAGACATGGAGAATGAATTTGTCCTCATCAAAGCTTACATGAACAAGGTAGAGCTGGTAGTCCCATCTGGATGGGCTGACCGATGAGACTGGCTTCTTAAGGCAGCTGTATGAAGAGGAGATCTGTGAACCGTAGTAGTTTCAGATCTCGGACATGTCCATGGTCCTGTCTATGGACAACAGCCACTCCCTGGATGGCGTCATTGCTGAGGTCAAAGCCCAGTACAAAGACACTGCCAACTACAGCTGGGCTGAGACCAAGACCATGTACCGGACAAGGAACTGCAGACATTGGCTGGGAATCATGGAGGTGACCTCTGTCACAACGAAGATGGAGATTTCCAAGATGAACTGGAACATCACCTGATTCCAGGCGGAGATCAAGGGCCTCAAAAGCCAGAGGGCTTCCCTGGAGGCCGCCACAGCTGATACGGAGCAGCACAAGGAGCTAGACATTAAGGATGCCACTGCCAAGCTGGCTGAAGCTGCCCTGCAGCAAGACAAGCAGGACATGGTTTGGCAGCTGCACAAGTACCAGGAGCTCATGAACATCAAGCTGGCCTTGGACACTTAGATAACCACCTACTGCAAGCTATTGGAGGGTGAGGAGAGCTGGCTGGAGGCTGGGATGCAGAACATGAGTATCTATACTAAGACCACCAGCAGCTACTCGAGTGGGCTGAGCTCAGCCTACAGGGGCCTCACAAGCCCTGGTCTCACCGATAGCCTGAGCTTCCAGTCCAGCTTCGGCTCTGCTAGGGGCTCCAGTTAATTCAGCCTTGTCAGCTCCTCCAACACCATGGTTGTGAAGAAGATCGAGACCTGTGATGGGAAGCTGGTGTTTGAGTCATCTGATGTCCTCTTGTCCAAGTGAACGAGCACTGTGGTCCCTACCAACCTCCCCACTCCTGTGGCTACCATAGAGCCTTTGGGGGAAGGAGCTGTGCAGGGGAGTGTCTGGAACAGGAGATTCACCTGAGGCTCAGTCTCAGTCCTCAGCCTACGCTTAGGGGGAGTCTACTGCCTTGGGTACTGCCTCTTGCCCATGGCCCCAACTAAAAGCCAACTCAAGTGTCTTTTCCCAAATAAAGCCTCAGATGGCTCTGCCAATCCCCAAAACAAAATGGAACACAAATTATAACAAACAGAAAAGTGGACATATCTTGTATATACAGATTTATGAATTTCCACAAACTTATATACTCAAGTAATCCAGATCAAGAAGCAGAGGATTACCACATCTCCCTAAATCTCCTTTGTGCTACAAGTAACTTATACTCTCAAGTGTAACCAATATTCTAACTTTTAGTTGCATTAGAATCTCTTTTTGAATTTTATATAAAGGGATTCATCCAGCATGCATATTTAGTGGCTGGTTTCTTTGCTCAATATTCTGTTTTTGAGATGAATTCATATTAAGTGTAATTCATTCATTCACATTGCTGTGTAGTATTTTACATAAGTGATTTACCTTTTTTTTTTTTTTTAGATAGACATTTGGCTTGCTTTCAGTTTGGTGCTATTATGAATAAAACATCCATGAACATTCCATGCTTATCTTTTAGTGAATATGTCTTTCATATCTCTTAGAGATAAACCTAGATGGAACTCTTGAGACTTGGGACAGTTATATATTTAACTTACGTAGATACAGCTGAAGAATTTTCTAAAGTGGTTGTACCAATTTACATTCACATCAACAAACCATTAAAATGCCATTTAATCCGCAGGCTAACCGGTGTTTGTAATAGTCATAGTCTTTCTCATTAAGCTGCCTTGTTGTGTGTGAGCTTGATAAAACATAATGTCTAAAGATCACCAGGAACACACCTAGAGTCAAACTTTATTTAACTTGCTTTTGCAAGGGTGATGGAACAAATGTGGACTTGTAGGTTGTTTCAGTAAAGGATAGCATGGGCTTTTTACAGTGTTTTGGGTTATCCTAGATGATTTTTGAGAAGGGTTCTGTTCTGGATTAGCATTTGTCATGGAATGATGGCAAATTAGTAACTGCATATTTTAATAATTTTTAATCTAGGAGGTAAAATGGAAAAATGGAGCTAGAATTGTCATAGTTAAAGTAGTGGTCATTTATTTGGTCAGGAGAGAGGGATATTTAGTATTTTTTGTTGTGTGATGTCCTTGTATTTTGTTTTGTTCTGTTATGGTCATGGAGTAATGTCATCAGATGTTGATATTCTATTAAATTATTTAAATTCAGGGGTGCCTGGGTGGCTCAGTTGGTTAAGCATCTGCCTTCAGCTCAGGTCATGATCTCAGGGTCCTGGGATCAAGCCCCACATCAGGCTCCCTGGAGGAGTCTGCTTGTCCCTCTCTCCCTGCCCCCACTTGTGTTCTCTCTCTCAAATAAATAAATAAAATATTTAAAAAATTATTTAAATTCAATAGGGACACCATGGGCTGCTATTCTGTTGTAGGCCAGCTACCAGTTGTCAGGGTATTTGTGTTATTTCTCAGTTTACCATTTTGACCAAAGGTAGATAAAGGCTCCATGATACTTATCTATGGTGTTCGGGACTGCACCATTCCCAAAATTCTATTAAATATGAGGTTGTTTAGAAAATATTGTTTATGGTTTTACTAGACTTACTGCCTCCTCCCCCTTTTGTATAAGTATGAATTGTTGAGTTATCTGCTGTGCTAATAACTATGAAGAATCATTTAAGATTGTGGAAAGGGTGCATTATCAAACTGCAGTACAGGCCAGTATCAGAAATAAGATGATTATTAGCCCTTATAAAGAGTCATGAAAACAGAGTTAGATGACCTAACCCAGGCTAAGAAAATGTTGTAAAGGCTTAGTTTGTATGTTACAGAGATTCAGTTTTATGTTGTATGAGTCCTTTTCCATTTAAATTTGCAGTAGAAAAGAGACTGGGAACAGGGATAGCATACTTAAGCACATAGCAAGATTGAGGAAAATTGATGGTCAGTGAACTATTAGGTAAAAGGCAAGGCTTTACAAAGTTTTAAAATAATAGTTCAAAGAAAATGTATGTCTCCAATAAGGAAAATCCTCAGTCCATCTCTTTTATTTTTTAACTACTATGCTTGACAGAGGACAGTTAGTTCAGCTATTTGGGAAGAGACAGCGAATTTAAATATGTGATAGAACAGTAGGCTTGGACTTTCTGGCTTCTGTTTTTAAGTGGAAACCATTAGCAGAGAATTATCAAATCAGAATTATCCATGGTAGTTTTCTAGAGTTTGTATGAGGTATATATTACTTACTACAAGAAGTTAAGCAATAATAGGATTTTCCTTTCTGTGGAAGGAAAGTGTTGTAGCACTGGATATTTGAAGGGGAGAAAAAGCAATGAGGCCATTTGACAGATCTCTAGAGTGCTTAATTTATTTTATAAAGTGTACTAATATTGAGCCCAATAGGGGAAAAAAGTGATTTAAATTTAAAAACCTACAAAGTTAGGCTTTGTGCTTAGATATGTTCCCTTTAAGGGAATATAAGAAGTATATACTTCTTTTTTTTTTTTTTTAAAGATTTTATTTATTTATTTGAGAGAGAGAATGAAAGAGAGAGAGCACAAGAGGGGGGAGGGTCAGAGGGAGAAGCAGACTCCCTGCTGAGCAGGGAGCCCGATGCGGGACTCGATCCTGGGACTCCAGGATCATGACCTGAGCTGAAGGCAGTCGCTTAACCAACTGAGCCACCCAGGCGCCCAAGAAGTATATACTTCTTGAAACATATTTATATTAGAATATTTTAATTTCACATAATTAAGACAAAATTTCCTTTTTAATTTATTTATAATTTTTTATTCTGAGATAATTGTGGATCCACATGCATTTGAAAGAAATATTGTAGATAAATCCTATGTACCCTTCACTCAGTTTCCCCCCATTAGTAACGTGTTATATAACTATAGTATGATGGTATGACCAGGAAATTGACATTGATACAATCTACTAGCTTTATTCAGATTTTACCTGTTTTACATGTACTTATGTGAGTGTGTGTTTGTATTTAGCTCTATGTAACTTATCAGATGTGTAGATTTGTATTACCCCTGTGTAATCATGCTATTTGTTACTATTAAAGAAAAAAACTGTTATGAGGATTTACCCAATGATGTCTTCTTAATTAGGTGGATTTTTTTTACTCTAGCTGTGAGGGGATCATGAACTGTTCTCAGACTTGTGTAGTTCCAGAATTTGTACTGCTGATATTTTATGGTTATTCTTTCTCTGGCTTTGGGTCATTTTTTCACATGCATGCATCAAATGATATTCAGCTAAAGTCTTTTTTTTTTTTAATTTTAATTTTAATTTTTTAAAGATTTTATTTATTTATTTGAGAGAATGAGAGACAGAGAGCACGAGAGGGAAGAGGGTCAGAGGGAGAAGCAGACCCCCTGCTGAGCAGGGAGCCCGACGCGGGACTCGATCCCGAGACTCCAGGATCATGACCTGAGCCGAAGGCAGTCGCTTAACCAACTGAGCCACCCAGGCGCCCTCAGCTAAAGTCTTGAAGGGATGCTTCTGCAGATCCTGGAGCTCCCTTTTCCCCTCTTACTCTCTCTCCCCTCACCTTCTCTTTCTCTTTCCCACTCCTTTCTCCCTCTGTCCCTTCCTCTCTCACTCCCTCCTCTTGTGTACCTTATCTCTCAAATTCTAGCCAACTTGCCCTCTCAGAACTTCACACTTTGCTTTTATAATTTATGAAGTCACTTCCTCCTTTCTCTGCTGTGCCTGGAAATTCTCTTCACCCTACCTCATTTGTTTCTCTTCTCTCAGGGATCACTTTGTTACTAGTTATCCAGTGGTCCCAAACCATTGCTTCATCTATTTTGTCTAAGTTTCTGGTTGTTCAAAGTGAGTGTCACTTTATTATGGCCCAGAGTTTAATAATCTAATGGTGTAAATTTTTTATTTAAAAAAAGGTCCAGTTTAGGTTTTTTTCTTTTACATTCATATTTTTGTGTCCTGTTTTAAAAACTCGGTTTATTCCAAGATTATAGAGATACACTCATAAATTCATTTCTATGAACTATATTTTTTATATTTAGATTTATGATCTATTTCAAATTAATTTTTGTTTATGTTCATTTCTATAATGATTCCATCTTGGATTATTTTCTTTCATTTTGAAAAGTTACCCTAAGAGGTGCCTGGGTGGCTCAGTCATTAAGCGTCTGCCTTCGGCTCAGGTCATGATCCCAGGGTCCTGGGATCGAGCCCCGCATAGGGCTCCCTGCTCCGCGGGAAGCCTGTTTCTCCCTCTCCCACTCCCCCTGCTTGTGTTCCCTCTGACGCTTTGTCTCTCTCTGCCAAATAAATAGATAAAATCTTAAAAAAAAAAAAAAAAGAAAAGTTACCCTAAGTCTGTACCTCTACCACTTTCTGACTAATGAAAGAATTTTATGACAATTTATTTCCATTTACTGCTCTATTCTGTCCACCAGTAGATACCATTAGACACTTCCACTCTTGGCTATGATGAAGTAAGAGGGACTAGATTTACCTTCTCTGTAAGAGGGACTGCATTTACCTATCCACTTTAAACATCTAGAAAATCAGACAAAATATAAGCTCGTCAACTTAAAAAAAGATCATGTTTATAGATTCCATTTCTCTCATACTCTGTGTAGGGATAATCATTATTTAGATCTAAGTAATGTCCCTACTCTTTCTTTTACTTTAAGTCATTTGTTTTCTTAAGATATTTTACCAGAATTGGGGCACCTGGTGGCTCAGTCAGTTAAGCGTCTGACTCTAAATTTTGGCTCAGGGTCCTGAGATCAAGTCCTGCATCCTGCTTAATGCTGAGTGTGGCGCCTGCTTAAGATTCTCTCTCCCTCTCCCTCTTTCTCAATCTCTCCTTCCCTCTCTCTCTTTCTCTCTCAAAAAAAAAAAAAGGTATTTCACCAGAATTTCATTTGGCAATATATTTTGCTGGACCACATGGATCTTCCTAAGCACTAATTGTTCAAACAAATCTTATTTATTTTTCTGTTTCTGTGAATTTTTGATATTTTACTTACTGAGTTGTAGTAACTCTTTATATTCCAAAGTACCCCTTTGATTCTGATACTAGTTGTCAATATCTTTTATTTTTTATTTTTTTAAAGGTTTTTTTTTTTTTTATTTATTTGACAGAGAGAGACACAGCGAGAGAGGGAACACAAGCAGGGGGGAGTGGGAGAGGGAGAAGCAGACTCCCTGCTGAGCAGGGAGCCCGGATGCGGGGGCTTGATCCTAGGACCCTGTGATCATGACCTGAGCCAAAGGCAGATGCTTAATGACTGAGCCACCCAGGCGCCCCTTATCTTTTATTATTTTTATGTTGACCTTAAGTATGTCTAAAGTTATTGTAGGAGAAAATGGAAACAAATAAAAAAGATTTGAAGGGAAATATTAAAAGTACTGAGAAATGAGCATTAGCGTATCAGAAAATGTTTTAAGATAAGTTCAAGGGCTTTAGTGTCAGACTTTTCAATCTGGATTCTATCTCTTATTATCTTTGTGGTTTTGGGCAGGTTACTAAGTTTCTTGCCTCTAGCTTCTTTACCTATAAAATGGGAAAGTAACTACATAAGTCTTCATGGAACCACCTAGAACTGACCAACCTCACTGCAAGTGCTCTCTCCTCTATGTGTGAATCCTAAGGCAAAAGCCTTCTTCATACAAAATCTTTTCATAGGGGAAATAGAGATAAAGCTCTAAGTTTTGAAATTCTTAAAACATCTTTCAGAAGTGAACTATTACCTTCAAATTGAGTCAAGTCTGCAAAAATACTTATTATAAGGAGTATTTTAAAATCTCCCTCAATTGGATCATTGTATGACCTAATTTAAACGTCTAACTCTTTTACTCCAGGGTTTTATTAGCATAAAAGAGATCCTGATTATCATCACTATCATTACTGGCAATGGCCTTATCTGAATAGTCATTCTAGACTAGGAGAGAAATAAAGAAAATACCACCGAGGAATTAATTCTAATTGTGGGCTCTTCATAACTAAAGAATTGTTCTGAATAACTTTTTTTACTGTTAACTTTTGAAATCTTATGAGCTAGTTTTTATTAATTCAGTCATACAGTAACTTTTTTTTTTTTAAGATTTTATTTATTTGACAGAGAGACAGCGAGAGAGGGAACACAAGCAGGGGGAGTGGGAGAGGGAGAAGCAGGCTCTCTGCCTAGCAGTGAGCCCGATGCGGGGCTTGATCCCAGAACCCTGGGATCATGACCTGAGCCGAAAGCAGACGCTTTAACAACTGAGCCACCAAGGCGCCCCAGTAACTTGTTTTTATTGTGAGAAATACTTGAAAGTATGTTTGGGAGCCTATTATTATAATCTTCTTCTTGTCTGCATATTTTGTGCATTTAAAATCATTTACTGTATATGTGATATATATCCTTCATATATATGTACATGCTGTCTTATATACACATATATACTTATATGTATAGCATGTATGTGTATATGGGGATATATATATATGTATACACACACACATACACATATTATGTATGTATAGTGAGAGATTCGAAAGATTATAAGATGAATACAACCCATGTCTCTCTCTCTTTCTTAAATGTAATTTTCTCAAGGACAACTGTCTCTTCACTATTGTTGAAGCCTGAAAACCATGGTTTGCACCCTCTTCACTGTGGCCCTATAGGGATGTGGGGCACGTGTGGCTGTTTAATTTGGGGTGGAAATAACTTCCCTTTGAATTTAAGAATTACTTTATCCCACAAAACCTAGATAGAGTAGTTTTCTTTAGGTTTGGGAAAAATCTAAAAGGGATTATAACACATAAATAAATTGGTTTTTTAGTTATTGACAAAATATAACTGCTCTAAGAGTTAAAGGAAAAAGACATCAAAGAGCTTAATACTTCATAGAATTGTCCCCTCAAAGGTATATCCTATTTCTAACCTTGCAGCTACACTCTCCAGTCTAATTTCTCAATGCTTCTGTCTTCTGATCTCTGCTGTGGAAGTCTCCATTCACTTGTCCTACCACCTATGTATGTGGATTAAAAAAAAAAATTTCCTTAAGTCTCCTTAATCCATTTCTTTTTTTTTCTTAAAGATCTATCTTATTTATTTATTTTAGAGAGAGAAAGAGAGAGAGAGGGGGAGAGAGCATGCAAGCAGGGGGAGGGCCAGAGAGGGAGTATCTCAAGCAGACTCTGCACTGAGCATGGTGCCCAATGTAGGGCTCCTCTCACAACTTTTGATCTGAGCCAAAATTAAGACGGATGGCTTAACTGACTGAGCCACCCAGGTGCCCCCTCCTTAATCCATTTCTAACAAGAATATTCCCATTGGTAAAATTGCAAATGGGGCTCTAGATGTTATTGATAACCCTAGGACTGTGCTGAAATGCACCCCTATTGTTACAGATTTATAATAGATGGTCAGAGCATTCTGCATATGTGGGTACCACTATCAGCAGGAAAGAAATGGTACCTCAGATGAAGGTCTTTTACTAATGATAAAGGTATAAATTCGTCAAGAGGATTTAGCATTCCTAAGTCCTTACACATCTAACAACAAAGTGTCAAAATACATAAAGCAAAAACACAAGTTCAAAGAGAAATAGATAAATTCATAATTAGAGAGAGATGATTTCACTACCCCTCTCTCAGTAATTTAAATAACATGTAGAGAAAATCAGGGATAGATGGGATAGATTAACCAACCAACTTGACCTAAATGACATTTATAAAACAGTCCATCCAAAAGAAAAATAGAAATTATTTTCAAGTACAAAAATGTTTCATTTTCATATTCTGGGTCATTAAAAAAGGCCTTATTGTGTTTCAGAATGATTCCAATCATGCAAAGTATTACTGATTACCACAATGGAATTAAATTAGAAATCGATAATAGCAGGGGTGCCTGGGTGGCTCAGTCGGTTAAGCGTCTGCCTTCAGCTCAGGTCATGATCCCAGGGTGCCAGGATCAAGCCCCGCATTGGGTTCCCCACTCAGTGGAAAGCCTGCTTCTCCAGCTCCCCCTGCTTGCACTCTCTCTCTGTCAAATAAATAAATAAAAATCTTAAAAAAAAAAAAAGGAAATCAATAATAGCATGATATCTCAAAGTCTCCAAATATTTGCAACCTAAAAAACAAAAGCACACATACTTCTAAATAACCCATGGTTTAAAGAAGAAATTGCAAAGGAAATATGAAAATATTTTTTAGTGAGTGAAAACTTTAAAACATCATATTAAATTTGTGAGATGCCTCTATAGCACTGCTTAAAGGGAAGTTAATGTTGTGTGTATATATATATATATATAATGTTGTATATATATATATATATATATATATTAGAAAAAAAATATATATATATTAGAAAAATAGAAAACTCCAAAACCTATGACATAGTTTTCTGCCTTAAGAAACTAGAAAAACAAAAGTGAGCTAAATAGAGGAGAATTATTGATAAAGATAAGAATCAATTAAAAAATATAGAAAATTAGTGTAAATAAAAACTAGTTCTTTGAAGGTACAATAGACTGAAAGTTTATGTGTCTCCAGAATTCACACAACGAAATCTAATTCCCAATGTGATGGTGTTTGGAGATGGAGCTATTGGGAGGTGATTAGGTGCCCTCATGAAAGGGACTGTAAAAGAGGCTCCAGAGAGCTCCCTTGTCCCTCCAGATGTTAGGACACAACAAGAAGTTGCCTACCAATAAGGAGGTGGGCTCTTACTAGGTGCCAGATGTGTTGGTGTTGTCATTTTTGGACTGTGCAGCCTCCAGACTGTGAGAAATAAATATTTGTTGTTTAAGCCACCCAGTCATGGTATTTTTGTTATAGAAGCCCAAATGGACTAAGAAAGGATCATTAAAATTGATAAAACTATAGCCCAGAATGGAGAGAAAAAAGGGGAGTTACTGAGAGAGTGGGGGGAGGGGCATAGGAATGAGAGAAGAAGCATCATTATAGTTCCTACGGACACTAAAAAGATAATGTAGGAAGACTATGATGAACAACTTCGTGCAAATTTCAACAGCTTAGATGAAATTAATATTTTCTTATAAAAATTTACTCAAGAAAGAGATTACCTAATGCTTTGTCATTAGGAAATTGAATTTGTAGTGAAAACATTTCCACGAAGAAATCTCCAGGCCTAGATTCCTGTGCTGGTGGTTTCTACCAAATATTTAAGAAGGAAATAATAGTTCTATATCAACTTTTCCAGGAAATAGACAAGAAAGGAATACTTTCTACGATGCCAGCATCTCCCTAATACAAAACCCCCCAAAAAAGATTGTTAAGTAGAAAAGTACAGAAACACCATCTTTCACACAGATACAATGTTTAAACAAAAATTTTAACACTGAATCTAATAATATATGGGAGTGAAGATAAAATCACAGAGATCTAGCTTCTACCAATAATGCAAGGTTCCGTTCAGTTCTGTAATTATTCATATTAACAGGCTAAAAGAGAAAACTATAATCCTCTCAGATTTAGGGAAAAAAAACATTTGATATAATTCATGAAAAGAAAAATGTCCTTGCAAACTAATTCTAGTAGAAGGAAACCTCAATCCAATAAAGGTCTTCTCTACATGGAAACTATAGCTCAAGTTATTCTTAATTGTGAGAATGAATGTTTTCTCTCTAAGAATGGTAACAAGGCAGAAATGTCTGATCTCGCCACATCTTGCTTGAGGTTTCTGCAGTACTATCAGGCAATACAAATAGAAACTGAAATATGGGAAAGGAGGAATTAGAATCTCTCCAGTCTCAGACAATATGGTCCCTCTACACAGAAAAATCTGAGGAAACTACAAAATCTATTAGAGGTAATTGAATTTATCAGGTATGCAAAATACAGACTCAATATTCAAAAAAACAATTATATTTCTATATATATATCCTAGTAATTGGAAGTTGAAATTGGAAATAGTACCACTTATACTAATATCAAAAATTATGAAATATTTAAAGATAAATTTGACGGAAGATGACAGGACTTACACACTGAATTCTCCAGTTGCACTGTTGAGAAAAATTAAATGCTATCTAAATACATAAAAGATACACCACCCTCATAGAATGGAAGGCAATATTTTAAGATGTCATTTCTCCCTAAATTAACATAAAGAATCAACACCATCCCAATCAAAATCTCAGCACTTTTTTTTTTTTGTAGAAATCGATAAGCTGATTCTAAAACTTACATGGAAATGCAGTGCACCTAGAATAACCAAGAAGGAAACAAAATTTAGGGATTTATATTACCTGGCTTCAAGATTTAGAATAAAACTGTAGTAAACAAAGTGGCACTATATTGACAATTAGATCAGTGGAACAGGATAGAGAGCTCACAAAAAGACCCATTTATATATGGCTAATTGAAGTTTGGCAAAGTTCCCAGGGCAATTCAGTAGGAAAATAACATTTTTCAACAAATGATTCTGGAACAATGATGGCCATTAAAAACAAGAGGCAAACGTTTACTCAAGCCACATACAAAATTAAATTGACATAAGTATAGATCTAAGTATAAAAACTAAACTTCTAGAAGGAATCATAGATGAAAATCTTAGTGACCTTTTGTTTGACAAAGATTTCTTTAAAAAGAAAAACAGCAAAAAATAGAAAATAGATTAGACTTTATCAGAATTACAAATGTTTGCTCTTCAAAAGACACTACTAAGAAGAATATAAAAGGGCAGGACGTACACTGGGAGAAAGTATTTGCAAACTATATATTTGACCAAAGGTTTATATTTAGAGTATATAAAGCACTTTTACAATTCAACAATAAGTACACAACCTTTTTTTTAAAGATTTTATTTATTTATTTGAGAGAGAGAGGGAGAGAGTGTGCACACAAGCAGGAGCAGAGGGAGAGGGATAAGCAGGCCTCCCCACTGAGCAGAGAGCCCGATATGGGGGTTCAATCACAGGACCATGGGATCATGACCTGAGCCCAAGGTAGACACTAAACCGCCTGAGCCACCCAGGTGCCCCATAAGTACACAACTTAATTAAAAAATAGGCAAAAGAGTCAGACACTTCACCAAAGAAAATATACAGATAGGAAATAGGCACAAAAGGTACTCAATGTCATTAATCTTTAGGGAAATGTGAATTAAAGCTATAATTCACTGAAGTGACTACACTTATCCTGGTGACCATTGAAAAATGTCTAGAATTGTCAAATCACCAAGTTGTGCACCTGAAACTAATGTAACATTGTATGCCAACTATACTTCAGTAAGTTTTAAAACGTAGTCACATTCATGAAAATTCACTCATGTGCTTGAATCGCATATAAGCCTTTTCTCAATTAAAAACAAATGACTCTCACCCCCCCAAATCAATATCAATCAGAAAATGATTATTAATGGCTAAGTGACTTTTTTCAAAGTGACTAAATTCAAAAGGACTAATGAAAACAAGTGTTGGTTAGCATGAAATGCCACTGGAATGGTCACACATTGGTGGTCGAAATGTAAAATTATACAACCGTCTTGGAAAGAGTCTCGCTTTTTAAAAAGGTTATGTGTATTGCTATCATTACATAGCAAACCTAGTTCTAGGCATTTACCAAAGAGAAAGCATATGTCCACACAAAGACTTGCACTCAAATGTTTACAGCAGCTTTATTTGTAATACCTTAAACTTGGAATCAATCAAAAATGTCCATCAACAGGCAATGGACGGACAATCTGAGGTATATTTGTACAATGTAATGTAACTTAGCAATAAAAAAGAACAGTTAATACATGCAAAAATATGCATGAATCTCCAAATAATTTTAAGTGCAAGAATCCAGAAAAAAAATCATACAGTATGATTCCAATTGTATAACGATCTAAAAACACATACTGTTTTGTACCGTCAAAAAGCAAACCAGTGTTTTGCTTGTGGGGAAAAGGGGTTGAGAAGACATGGATTACAAAGAGGCAGGAGAAAACTTTTGAGTGTGTTGGAAATTTGTCATGATTGTGGTGGCGGTTTTATGGGTATATATATATTTGTCAAATATCAAATTGAATACTTCAAATATATGCAGTTATATCTATTTATACATATATGTGATATGTATTATATCTCAGGATTGTTCAATTCATATTAGCAGTTTGAGTTACAACGTACTTACGGGTCAATCTGAAGAAAATTGACATCTTTTTCATACTAATCTTTCTACCCATAAACATGAGACCTCTCTCGATTTTTTTTTTTTTTTTACTAATTTCCAGTAAACTCTATATCGTTTTTCATATGGGACATGAACATATTTTCATAGGTTTATTTTTCGTATTTTATTTAGAAGGAAAGTTAAGCTGTCACACTAAAGAGACCAATACTACAGTGACATACAGACCAGTTACATTTATTTTTCTTACACAGTCTCAGTGTGTTGTTATTTATCAGGAAAGGAGGCTGGAAAGTATGCCCTCCATTGGGGTTAGTTTAGAAATCAGAAAATTATCAGATATTTTTCCATTCAGGCCCTTTCCTTCCTTTCTTCATTTTTTTTCTTTCTTTATCAAAGTAATTCCTTTAAGAACTTAGCAGTTTTCTGAGCTATTGACTTTTAGTACCAATTTCTGTACCCCTAGTTCTTTCCATAGATCTTTGCCTGCTCTGTTTTTTGGGTTTGTGTTTGACCCTGCCCAGTTATCCTCATTTTATTTTTGACTACTCTGCTGGAAAGAGTTAACTCAGCAGGCCTGAGTTGCTTAAACCCTCCATGTTCTTAAGAAAGCCTTGTCAACAAGACTGGCCCTTGGCCAGGTCCTAAAAGATGAGCTCTGTGCCCTTGTAAGATTCTGACCCATAAGAGCTTTTTTGTATGCCTGAGATTTGATGCCTGTGAGTGCCAGTTTCATCAGATAGTTTATGCTAACAATGTAACTTGTCGTGTGCACCTGTTTTTGGTGCCTTGGGGTGTCAGTTTGATTAGATTGTTGATGCTAACAATGTGATTAATGGTGAACTCCTCTGTTTTTACTCCCTGGGACTGAAGTCCCTCACAGAGGTGCTACATGCGTACATGACTCACCTCCAATAAGAACCCTGGATACCAAGGAGTGAGTGATCTTCCCTGGTTAACAATACTTTGCATGGGTTACCATACATCATTTTTCAGAAAATTAAGTGCATCCATGCAGTTCCCCTGGGAAAGGTCATTCAGAAGCTTGCATCGGGTTTTTCCTGCAATTTGCCCCATTCACCTTTATCCTTTGCTGATTTGTATCCTTTTGCTGTAATAGATAGTAACCATGAATAGAATAGCTTGATTGAGTCATGAGTCTTTATAGCAAAAGACACAGCTATCTTGAAGTTATATCTAACAATGAGTACAATAGGAAGGAAAGTCCTTGCTGCAGACTTTGTTGGCTCTGAAGTCTTACTTGGCTTTCTGAAAAGGACTTGGGCAACAATCATGCCTATTGTTCTTCCTTGTTCCCCGAGGCCCTCTGATGTATTATTGGTCTCATCAGTGGCCTTAATCAGTCGCCTCCCTATATCTGTATTCTGCCTTTTTCCTTTTCCTTTTTCTTTGTCTTTCAGTCTCCTCCCACATTGACTTTAGAGTTGTTCATGTGTCTTGCTTTGGCCACTGACAGGTTAGCAAACATATATACAAAGACTTACAGAAACCCTTGGATCTCTGCTGGTGTCATGAGAGCAAACTTAGCAGAACCTGTGAGAGAGTGAGAGCCTTGTGGAGTTGTGCTGAGTTTCCCAGTAGAGACCATCTTAGCCCAGGAAGCTCCCTGCTGACACCCTAGTTGAATGAATACTTGAAAGAGCCCCACAACTGATATAGAGATATTTGAATAATAAATACTTATTATGTAGACTTTAGGTTGTTTGAAGGTTTGTTAGGCAGCAACATTATTGTGGCAACAGCTAACAATCACAGGCCCTCAGTATGAATTCTCCCTGTCTTTCTTGCAAATTTTTCTACACATAACAATCTGACCTTTTCTATCCCCTTGTCTCAGAACTATAGACTCTGAAGGCACAGGGTCTGCCTTCCAAATTATCAAAGGTTACAGTTTTATCAAATGTTTTGCCGTGATATATCCTATCCTCAGATGTACATTAAAGCTTCTATTTCTCAACTCTTCTCCTGTATCCCACTCTGCACCGCTATCATATCTCCACTCAATAATTCTGGGTAACTTGCTAACTTGATTCTTTGTCTTTTTTTCTTTTGCCACCTACTCTGGAGTGATTCTTACCCTTCTTGTGCAGACATGAAATTCAGGGAGTTATTACCAGTAAAGCCTGCTGACCATTGTACAGTGGTCTCGTCTTCATAATTAATCAAGCACTATCTGATGAAAGGACGTGATTTGAAGTTGGGTTCATGGGAGAACAGCTAAGAAAGAATTCTTGAGACGTTTTTGGTGCAAGAAGATGTTTTTATTGTAGAACAGGGACAGGACCTGTGGGCAGAAAGAGCTGCACTGGTGGTGTGAGTGGTGACCAGTTATATACTTTTCAGTCTGAAGAGAGGGGAGTAGTGATAAAGTAAGTTTCTAAGGAATTTTGAAGCAAGGTTTTCAGGCCCTTGAGAGGCTAGCTGCTGTTAAGATAAGGTTACTTTTAGTCTCCAGCAAAACATCAACATTAAGGCAGCCAAGAGTTCCTTGAGGAAGGTCATGCTCTAATGTTTCAGGTATCTGTCAGTGGGCTGCAAGCTGTAAGGAGATTTAATTTAAGCTACATTTCTTTTGCCTTTGTTTTCCTCACCATATCTCTATAGGAAATGATCATGCCTTAGAGGTTGTTAACCGTTTGAATATCATTAGAGTTTTCTGTCACCTCATCTAGGAACTAATGGGGCTCAAAATATGCTACCCCAAAATATGGCAGCTTGGCATGTTAAATATTTTAAGATGAAGGAGTTTAAGAGAACAGCTGCAGGAAGACTTGGTCTTCCTCCCATCCTTCTCCCCTGAAACAGGTCATAAAATCCTCATGTGAAAAGGACCCTCCCTCTACCAGGAAGAAGGCAGGATCTTTCTCTCTGAAACGAAGGGACACTGAGAAGAACCTTATAACAAACAGCTCTTGCACATTTTCCCCAGTTTACTTCTCTTATCTCATACTCTGACTTACTGCATTTCTCCAAGACTGTAAACCTAGCATCAAAATATCATCTAACCATTTCTTCAGGTCTTCATTTCTTTATGAAGGCTCTGTATCACATGAAACTTATCTTTATTTTAGTTACATTCTGAATATAATAGGTGCTTACTGCATATTTGTTGATCAAATGGATGAACCTCCATCTATTCCCACCCTAAAGCCAATTTTCCTCAAATGAGTTGGAATAATAAACTCAGACAATAGGTTATTGTATGGTGTTCTTTGACAGTTCAAGTCCAGTGGAATTATCTAGAGATGGTCTAACTTTACTCATCTCCTGCATTTTCCTACCTATGTGAGTGATGATATGCCTCTATTTTTTCGCGTATACAGCATGTGACTGTTACATCAGACATATGTGCATACCACACACACACACATCACACACAAAGACATGCATATAAACTCTTACTCTCCAAAGCAATAATTTTCAGCAGTAGCACATCATGTACTGATAAGGAGGAAGAGAAATATAGTATTAACTCCCTTTAATCATGAAGCACATTTCTGCAGTGGAATTAGAACTTTACTTATGCAGAGAGTTTTAGTTCTCTTTTTCTCTTTTCTCCACTCTCAGATGATAATTGAAGAGACTTTCCTCAGTTCTCTTAATGATATGCCCTTAAAGCTTCTTGCTAATGGATTCACTTTGTCTTCACATGTTGATTTCTTGGGCCCAGTGTTTCAAGCTCAGCTACTTTCCTCGGTGCTACTATACTCACAGAATTTAAGTCATTGGAGTGAGGGTTACTCCCAGTGTAGGCATCTCTGTCAGCTTTGCAGATGCAATCAGCTTCATACTTCTTCTTCTTTTTTTAAAAGATTTTACTTATTTGACAGAAAGAGAGAGACCATAAGCAGCGGGAGTGGCAGGCAGAGGGAGAGGGAGAAGCAGGGTTCCCAGAGAGCAGGGAGCCCAGTGCAGGGCTCGATCCCATGGGATCATGACCCCAGCCGAAGGCAGTCTCTCAACCAACTGAGCCACCCAGGCGCTGCCGGCTCCGTACTTCGATATACTTTTCAGGAAATTGTTGGTCTTTAGACCCTGTACCCTTCAAATTCCAGGTAGCACAGATCAAGCGATTCTCTGCTCCCCTTGCTTCCCTTCTGTGGGGTTCACAGATCTGGGACCACCCACTCAACAAGCTCTGTATAGAGTCAGTGGGGACAGTGTCTGTTGTGGGGAAGAAAGTTAACTGTTGTTCTAAGTTCACTACTTGAGAGGACAGGGAACTTAGAATTTTACATCTCATTAAGATGACAATAAGGAGCATTTTCAATTTGTAAACCCCAGAGTAATGACTTAGAAACAAGTTGTCATGTCATTATAGTATAAACCTTTAGAATTGATTACAACATGCTGGATCACAGTAATCGAGGGAGCACCAGTTTGTGAAAGATTAATTTCTTTACTCTTTTCTACACATTGTCAATGCTATTAGTGTTTTTCCCTTTTAATTTCACCCTGTTTTTCACTGACGAGTGTTGTGCCATGTTGATTAATATGATTATAATATTTTGAAAAGATGGGGATTTCTGGGATACTATGACTTACATGAATATCCCTTTGAGATGTAGATTCTGTCTGGTAATTTATTACATTGACAAATATTAATAAAAAATCCATCTTCCAGCAGTCTTACTATTAATTAGTATGCACACTGTTGATGAAAAATATATTATGAATGTTTGCTGCATGAAAGACACTGTATTAGGTATCGAAAAGTAGATAGTAGAAAACCAAAGATATGGTTTAAATAAACCACACATAAAAAGTATCTTATAGAGTGACATACAAACACAAGTGTAAGAGTATAATAAAACCAAAATGTTTTATTTTGGGGGGGGAGTTCAAAGCAGGTATTTTGAGTCAGGAAAATGTCCATACTATAGATATGAGCTTGTGTATCAGTCATATGTAAAGAAAAGAGAAGACAAATCAAAAAAATGTTTTATTACAATTTGGTCTGCCAGGAATAAAAAACAACTTTGGCTTTTGATGTTGGAAAATGGTAAATGATATGGGATTCTGAGTTAGCTTTAAAAAAGTCTGATTTTTCCAAAAATTTTTCTTAATTGAATTTAAATTTTCACATTCTGTTCTTTGATTAGGAATTTGAAGATTAATTTTGTGACAAAACCACAATATGTACCTGTCTGGTTTCCTCAGCTGTAAAAATAGAAGTAGTAACATCAACATTAACACTGTATGTTATAATATATGTAGCATTTTCTACTGCTACTTATATGATATGGATATTTAAAGATATTGTCAAAAAGTAAGGTATTGTTTTACCATTTATGTTCTTTTTCATATACTTAGAAAATGTACAGATAATTTTGCAGCTGCTTTCTATTGACTAATTCCAACTGAAATCCCATTACTTCTTAACTTGGAATGCCCTTGTTATACTATTGGGGAGTATTTTCAAACTCCGTAAGTTTTAAATACTTCTTATATCCATAGTTCAGAGACATTTTAGCATTTCTTTGCTTTAACTTTTATTTTAATAAGTGCAGTTGTGTATCATATTTGAGCTATTTGAATGTTTTTCTGATACTTTTCTGTTGGTGTATTAAACTGATTCATAATAAAATACTACTATTTATTAATTATTCTTACCTAAGTCCTTTTAAAGGAAATATTTTACCTAAGCAAGTATCCTGAAATGTCTTTAAAGATGAGTTTATATTTTTAATTATCTTTAGAAAATATCTCTCTTTTAATTTTAAGACATTTATTTTATAGTTGTAATATACAGTAGAACTTTTTTTTTAATAGCCAGGTTTAAAAATGTAATCTTCATTTCATTGCTTTAAAAAGATGATTTAGAGCAGGGCATAATGTTATGAAAATTGATGGATTTCTTTGAAATATTGATTGGTTTTTAGTCTATATTCCCATTAGAGTCCAATCAGATAGGTGCTTTAGTAGAAATTAATAACTATGTCACCAAAAATAAAATTTCTCAAGATTGAAGAAAGAGAGCCAAATATCAAATCTTATTTTGTTTAGAGGTTCATGTTACTGCAGATAAATTTTCAATTCAGTAGTAACATATAAAGATCATATAATGTGTTGTCTAAATGCCATTGTTGTTACTGTTATATCTTTGTTTGGGTCCTCTGAGCAGTAGACACCAAGGCAGTGTAGGGGAGAAGAGACTTTCTCTTTATTGTTCTAGGTTCTTAACAGCTGGGTCTATGAAGTCAACTGACAAAGACAGATTAACAGGGAACATGTATACGAATTTATTAATTTTAACATTACATCATGAGAGCATCACAAGGAAAAAAGTGAATACTCAAAAATGGTGAATTTTGAGAGCTTATATATTGTCTTTTGGTAGGGGGAGGGAATTTAAGGGAAAGTAAATGATTTTTAAGAAACATGAATGTGTCCTTAGAAGAGTCAATGGGAGATATGATAATTTGTGACAAAGTTTGTCTGGGTGTGGTAATGACTTCTAGTCTCCTCTCCTGTGATAAGAGTCATTCTTCTTTGGCTGATGGAACTCATGGGTAGGGGATTTATGACAGTTGTGTTCCTTTTGGAGGATCTTATCTTTGGACAGATAAGGGGAGTTCAGAGAAAGCCTCCCCCTGTATTTGCTGTTTTTCAAGTGCCTTCAGCTCAAAATAATTCTTATGCCAAAGAGGCATATTTCAGGGTGGCATATTCTACCTCCCTTCAGCAGGATTAAGCCTGCAAGAGATTTGTTAGGGAAAATTTATGGGAGAAAAAATGAGGGAAGTCAGAAGAGGGCACATCAGACTGCAATGTATGACTGACACCGTTGAAGGAGACAGGGTAGGAAGGAAGGTTGGAAAGAAGAATCTTTGATTATAGTGCAATTCTAAGAAAGCTTTCCTGGTTAGTGGGGAGTACTCAAACCCCAAGTTGCTCACTGGAATGGGTTTGCTTTAGTACCCCTGCTGCACTCAGTTACTGGCTGGGAGCATTCCATGGGAAGTGTGGCTTCAGCACAGATGTTGCATACATTCAGTGGGTAGTAGTCAGTCATGTTTCCTGAAATAAGAGATTTCTGAAGCACATTTTCATGGCCTGCATATGCCATTTTCAGTTTGTTAGAATCTTCTTAATCTAATAGGACATATCAAGAATTTCTCAAGCATCTGTTTTTCTATTCCTGAAATAGAATAGGGTTCAAAACATGGCAAAAGGCTTCCTGTGTCTGAGGACATAACTTGGAAGAGAGAGTATGAAAACCTATCATCAAAGTTATATATTTACTGAAGAAAATAGCCAACTTCATAGGAAATAATCAAGTTTGGTATGATATTCTAAGGACCTAAAAATACCTATGTGGTGTTTATCTTCACAAATAGACCATGTGAGTGGGTCTAAGAGACCATAGAAATGGGGGATTCAGGAGTGGGAAGTATGTAGGGGTTTAAGGGAAGCATCAAGTAGCAGAGACCCTCTTCCACTGGACTAGGGTTCAAGGCCAGGGTTCAGTCTCTAGAGAGTTAACAGATTGAATTAGATAGGACAGGACTCCAGTCCTAGCATCTGGAAAATAAACAGTTTTCCATGCAGAGATTCAGAGTTTCAGGCATAGGGAACAAAATTATACTTTAATGTTAAGAACTGGGGTACCGGATAGGCAAAATCTGTAACAAATTGGAAGCCCAATTATCCAAACAGAACAGTTAGTAAGAATAGCAGGCAGTAAGTTCATCATGTGTCCCATTGTGTTGAGCTAGAATTCTTAAAGTTTTTCTCCTCTAAGTTAGTAGTAGTCTAAGAGACCAGGCCAGAGATAATCTATATTAGATTTAGAGTTTTTCTGGTCACTATAGAGAGACTGAAGCTTAGGAATGAAGCAGGACCAGATGCCACTTCTTCTAGTTCAGGCTATTGCAACCTTATCATTATTATTACTGCTTCCATCTTGGAGTCTATCACAGTGTTGCTGGAAAACTTAGACGGATTTAAGGTAAAGATACACATGCTCCTGGTCTGCATATGACCTCATTAAACCATGTGGATTATTTCCAGAAGTGTTAATGTTCTCGTATTACTATTGTTTTAATTCAGCACTATTGCAATGATAGCTAGTATATTCTACCAAATGCCACAGAGGGCTATGCAGGTTTTATATTTTAGGAGTATTTCATAGGGGTCTTGTCTGGGTTAATGTTAGAAATCTTCAATAAAGAAGTTCCCAGCTTTTCTTCATTAGATATTTAATATCTAAAGTATGAAGCCCAATGACTGTGTTACACACTCATAGAGCTTTCTAGAAATATTCAGTTTATGTAGTATAATTGGAAAGCATTATTTTATTAATCGTTTGTGTTTATGGGAGCTTGCACTAAGAAAGTCAGCAACAGTAACATTGGAAAGTTATTAGTATGAGAACTTCTGGTTAGCTTATGCAATTTCATATATATTTTTATCACTTCCATTCTTCAAAAATGCTACTTTGTTATAATGAAGAGGAATACATTCTAGAAATCATGGATAATTTTATTATTTATAATATAATTTTCAAAATTTCAGATAATGTCTATATCCTGTTAATTATTTCTAACTGTGGCATTAATTTAAATTATCCTCAAAAAATTACATTCATCCTGAAATTTGTCTTTGATATATTTATTAATTTGATGCAAACACAATAAAAATTTAAACTCAAACACTTGTTTTTTAGTAAGTATAATAACATTTTTAAATTTTATATATTTAAAATGATTATTATAATTTCTGAATCCACTAATAACTACCTTTAGACTTTTAAAAATGGTGTCTGTTCAAATGAATAAAACTGTTCATTTTATTTTTCAGAATTCCCCTCATTCTATAGTTAGCATAAAGCATTTTCATCTCTAGAGTAACTTTCTAAGTTTAACACAACCTTCATTCTTACAAGTAAATAGAAAATGATTTATGTTTTTTCATTTCTAGTTTTGCATAAAACACAGAATTACTCACAATGAAAATGCATTATTCTGGAAATCTCTCTCTACTGGGAAATTTCCAGACCAATATCTTTCCAAAAGTGGAAAGATTGTTTAATAATGGGCCCCAATGCCATTATCATACAATCTATGTAAGTATTTGCTATCTGAAGATCAGCCCATTGGGTGCAATTGATTTAGGGTTATGTACTTGGACTGATTTCTGGGTTCTCAATATGGAAGCCTCTCTTTAGTGAATATGGTAGATGGACTAAGAGGGAACTAAAAACAATTTATTAAAGACTATAACTAGAGTTTGAAACTTTTGGAAAGTACATTCATTATCTTTTGCTAAATCCCCAGGAAATAAGTTCTGACAAGATCTTTTATTATAACATGCAAAAACCTACTTAAAACTTGCAAGCAGAAAATGAGAAATTAAACAGCTTAGTTGTGAATTATTTTCTTTCATAGAGCATTAAACATTAATAGGATAATATTTCTATTTAGAACCAAAGAACAGTATCTAATTAATATACTTACATATTTATTCATGTGATTCATATAAGTGTATTAATAACATTTTCTTGATCTCTAAAGAAAATGCTCTATTTCCCATTATTTTTTTACAAAAAAAACAAGCATTTCAACTTGCTTAAGGTTGTAGTATTTTCTTAGGAAATGTTTTATGAAACATTTTAGTATTGCTACTTTAAAGCCAAGATGAATGCAGATCTTCATGAACTTATGATGGGGTTATGTCCTGTTAAATGCATCATAAATTGAAAATATCATGTCAAAAATGCATTTAATATATCTAACCTACTGATCATCATAGCTTAGCCTCGCCTACCATAAATGTGCTCGGAACACTTACAATAGCCTGCAGTTGGGCAAAATCATCTATCACAGACTATTTTATAATGAAGTGTTGACTATCTCATGTAATTTATTGAATTTTGTACTGAAGGTGAAAAACAGAGTGGTTACAAAGTGTATCATTGTTAACACTTGTGATTGTGTGGCTGACTGGGAGCTGTGTCTTACTGCCACTGCCCGTCATCATGAGAGTATTGTATGACCTATCATAGCCTGAAAAAGATAAAAATTCAAAGTATGGTGTCTACTGAATGTGTATCACTTTTGTAGCATCATAAAGTAAAAAAAAAAGTCATTAAGACAAACCACTGTAAGTCAGGGACCATGTGTATTCTGTTGCAACCCCATTGCACCATCCCCACAGGTGTGCTCGATTGTTGGGAAACAGCCAGTCCTCATGGCACCAGCCTAGGGAGCTTCTTTCTCATCCTGGTCTTGGTTGACTCACAAGCATCAATGCTAGAGAGGAGGATGGGTGAGACAACAAATAACTACAGGATTTTTTGTTCATGCTGAATTGACCAGTGTCAGTTGCAATTAGTCAGCAGTTTACAGATGCTCTCTAGAGCGATGTTTCTCAGGCATTAATATTCACACAAATCCCCTTGAAATCTTGTTAAGTTGCAGATTCCAATCAGTGGGTGGCAAGTGGGGCTGAAACACTGCAAGTTCTGACAATCTCCTTAGTGAGGCCCATTGTGTTGGTGTACAGTCCACACGGAGTAGAGTGGTCTGGAGCACTGCACACTTACTGTTACCTGAGGTACCATCACTTCCCTTAACACCTCCCCCCAATTTTCCACAAGATGGAGCTAACCAGACTCACTTGAAGTATGTGTTTTTTTGTTTGTTTGTTTGTTTTTCATTATAATTCTAATACTGTAGGTGGAGGTCTTTTGCAAGGGCAAGACAAAGACATTTAACTTTATTTGCTCAGAGAACAGTTTGTTCCTTGGTCAACCCCTACTGTCCTACAGTTCTGTGTATTGGTTCTCTTTCTCCATCTCTGTTTCCCTGCTCAGAGTTTGGCCAAACTGTACAAACTCTGATGCTTTTTATTTCTGCTTAGCTAATTCTGATGACCTTCCATTTCCATTAAGCTCTTGAATAGATTCTCCTGATAATCAATACTTCAAACTCAACTTAATCCATTAAAGAGTTGGGAAAAAGATTATGTTCATTTTTAATGTAAACCCTATACATATATCTGGATAAAATTAAAAACAAAAATGAAGGGAATAATCCCCCCACGCACACACATTTCTAAGCTGACATAGTGACACAAAATAAGATTGGGTTGAATATAAAAAAAGTCATTTTCTAACCCCCTCTGTGCCTCCAAAAGGACTTCAAATTGCTTTTGATATGTATATATTTTTGGGTGCAGAAGTAACAAATTCGTAGAATGATTTTCATCTCACAGAGAACCTTCACAAAGATTGTCTTTATTTGAAACAACTGATGAGGAAAGTAGAATCTGTCATTGCCCAGATGATATACTTTGATGTTGAAAGTTACTACTGTCTGCATATATTAGTCTTTTCTATTAGACTTGCAATAGTGCCTAAAATGCCCTTGTTGGGTTTTTCTCTATGAATAAGACATATAAATTTTGATAGTTCTTATTTAAAGGTAATTGCAAACTAAAAGCTACCTTGAGAATTTATGAAGTTCCTTCTAGTTCTAACTTCTAGCCAGTGTCTTCTGCATCCCTTCCTTCCTGTTCATATATTCTGGCTCATACATCCTTTAAATACTGCAAGTTTCCAGGATCTTCTTCTTGATTTTCTCCTTTTCTTCCTTTTTTCATTATAGCTATTATTAATACAGGCTTATTTTCTTCAGCTGGAAATTTTTTCATTTATAAACAGTACACTTGAGACTGAATTCTTACTGAGGTTCAAATAGCATTCTTGAGCTTGAGAAATATATTTCTACTACCTACTTGTATAGATCTATGAAATATGGAAAAAGCTACATGAGAATGGGAACTTGAGAGTAACTACATTAAAGATTCTATGCAACATGTAGATGTAACATGTTTAAGTTAAAATGCTTGTTATTTTATATTCCATGTTAAGTTTAAGGTAGTGATAAGAAACATTCATTACTAACAACCTCCCTTTCAAGTGCCCTGATAAACTTTTCATTACTATCTTCAGAATGTTCTTCTCACTAAGAATAGAAAATATGACTATGAGAAGGTCATAAAGTATGCGTATTTTCAAAAGGATAAGTAATTCTTTTTTACATTTACAATTTGTGAGTTTCTGAATCCATACCATTTCTCATACGGAAGTTGAATTATCCTTTTAAAGTAAACATCTGCTGCATGATTTAAAGGCTACCACTAAATTAAATTTTGAAAGTGAATAAGTAAATATTCATCTAATCAATAAAACTTCTGCTTATATTATGTTACTGTGACATAGCCTGTTTGTAACTAGTATCATCTGTTAAGCAAAACATATTTTCTTGATGGTCTTCAAAAATTTAGTGAAATGTTTCATTTATGTTCTTAGAATAGATTTTATTTTGCACATTGTTAAATGATTACCTCATCTTCCTTAGCAACTTGTTTAACATTACAAATATAATATTTTTTTTTGGTTTAGCATGATACATGCTCACTAATTATTTACTTTTATAGAATGGGCTTCTAGAAGAGTTGAACCTTACCATAATTAAAAAAAATTAATTGAATGAATCATTAAAGAAATGCAAAAGAAAAAAACTAAGTCCCTCCATTGCTTTAAGTACTTCAAAAATTTGGAGTTAATTATGATCTATGAAATGAAGAAATGCAATAATGTATAGGATGGTAATGAGTTAAAAATTTCTGAAGTATTTGCTGTAAAGCATCAAGGTAATGGTCCAAGAAATCAGGCAAAATGGAGAATAGTCATTTTAATGACCACAAAGTAAAATATATTTATAGAAATAGAACAAATTAAAAAGTAGCATATATTAATTAGAAGATTGTACTAATATAATAATAAAAAGGAAACTATGTTTAAGATCTTAGAAGCTTTGTAGCTACATTAGATTGTTGTTATATATTACAAGATACGTGCTTCCAATTTGGAACTCAAGACATCCTCCCTCTTAATATTTAGCCTAGAAACTAGAAGATAGTTAAATTTTGGAGGTCACGTCTATCAGATATGGCAGCTAATACACATCATCATCTAATAGCTGTGGAGTTGTTGTGCTGGTACCTTTCCTAAGCAGTAAACTGACATTCCTCAAGGGGATTCTTTTCAAAGACCAGCCATAATGTAGGTAATTCTTGCTAATTTAATGACCGTCTACAAGCTGTATATGAATATAATAATGATGTCTTAAGGATGTCATTGTCATAATAATATAGATGCTTGAATCTAAGACTTTTAGTTAAATCTTTATTTTCTGGGAATGCCTTACAGTTTTCAAATTTGTTATATTAAAAAATAATAATAGGTAAAAGATTATTGAAAAGTTATGAATTCCTGCAAATCGGTGAAAGTGGCTATGTATTAGAAGGCCTTTATTGTAGTGGATATATAATACCTAATATATGTCACTTAGTGTCTGCTGCAGACCTGCTATCCTTACCTACACAAGTCTGCTACATTGTTGGTTCTTTCTTTGTCAGGAGACTTCTCATAGCTAACTGGACTGTGAAAGCTAAGGTGAGGCCTTGACTACAGATTTCAGTAATCACCATTAGGACTGATGGGGAATGATGTGAAGAAGAAAAAGGAGAAGAGAGATCATAAATTGGAATTTGCCTAGCTTATGTCACAATCAAATACCTGAAAAAGGAGCTCAGTTTAGAAACAGAATATAATAGCTGCTATCCTAGCAGATATTAATCCCTTTTCTATATGTCATTTTGAACTTTGTGATGTTTAGTATTCTTTTGTACATTGGAGAATAATGACTTAAACCCACCATCCTAGCTCTTTCATTCTGCTTTTATCAAATAAAATTCTGCCAGAACTCTAAGCAATGCATATAAACTCTGACCCTGGACATGGCCAGCATCCTGACGGGGCTTGTGCCCATACAATTTGTCTGGCATTATATTCAAAATTTAGATTGATTTGATCACCTATCTATGCCTTCACTCAATATGCAGTTGAGAAGAGAGAAAAGGAAAAAAAAATACACTGAGTAATTCTAATGTGGTTATAAGGGTGTGCCAAAACTCTGAAAGGTCTGAGATTTTACCACACTTGTAAACCAACACGTTAAACTGCCACAGTATTCGTGCATGTTGGCAGGAAACCTGAGACTCCTGGGACAGAGATGAAAGATTTTATTATTCACAGCCCAGCTAGCACCATGAGCATCAGTATACTCATGTCCTGTCCCCTTGCCACTCAGACTTCTGACATTCTTAGTCTACATAGCAAAGAGCAAAATGAGAAGAGAGAATACACATTTTTAGAAAATACTGCAATGGTTTTATTCGTTCTTACCAAAACATGTGGAACATAGCAAAAATTATTCTTAGAGGAAACTTTATGACCCTGGAATTTCTATTGCTCTATAGAAAATATACCATAGCTTACCTCCTTAAAACATTTATTGTCTCTCGTAGTTTCTCTAGGTAAGAAATTTGAGTGGCTTGGGTGCACAGTTTGGCTTAGTGTCTTTCATGAGGTTGCTGTTACATGTTAGCCAGGGAAGAGGTCATCCGAAGGTTGGATTGGAGTTGGGGGATCTACTTACAAGGTAGCTCTCTTACAAGGCAAGCAAGTTGTTACTGACTTTTGTCATAAGGCCTTAGTTTCTCTTCATTAGCACCTGCACTGAGCTGCTTGAGGCCTTGTGTCAAAAAGGCATGAAGGGAACTTAAATGCATATTGCTAAGTTAAAGAAGACAATCTGAAAAGGCTACATACTGTGTGCATTCAACTATATGACATTCTGGAAAAGGCAAAACCATGGAGACAGTAAAAAGATCCGTCATTACCAGGGGTTAGGGGCAGGAGGGAAGTGTGAATAGTTGGAGTATAGGGGATATTTAGGGCAGTGAAACTATACCATAAGATACTGCAGTGGTAAATACATGTTATTATACATCAGTCAAAACCTATGGACTGTACAACAAAAGGAGTGAACCCTAATGTAAACTAGGGATTTTAGTTAACATATCAAAATTGGCTTATCAGTTGTAATAAATGTACTACACTAATGCAAGGTGTTAGTAATGAGGGGAACTCTGGGGGATATGGGAGTGGCAGGAAGGGGAGAGAGGCTATATGGGAACTCTGTACTTTCCACTCTGTTTTTTTGTAACCCTAAAACTGTTCTAAAAAATAACTAAAGAAAATTGAAACCTTGAGAGAATGGGCAAATTTTATGGCCAAATAATCTGAGCTAACAGAATAGTCAATACAAATGTCCAAAATTGGCAATAGAATAGATGGAACATTCAAACACACCAATTACCATAGATAGCTTCATATGTTAATTTTATCTAATCTATTGAATTGGTAATGTACATGCTATTTAAAATACATGAAGTCATAACAATTTGGAAATCCCTCTATTTGATAAAGAATTGATAGTTCTATAAAAAATTTCGTATTGATAGTACAAAAAATAGAAGTGTAAATTAATCTCACTTATGAAATAGATCAAATTTACATATTAACCATTAGCAAATAAGTATAGCAACTTATTTAAGGAATATATTATAACATAATGGTTATATATTGGATAATAATATACTATGACCAAGTGAAATTTTACCACAAAAGAATGATTTAATATGAGAAATTCTGTCAACATGTGCAAAGTTTTTATTCCACAAGGGACAAAACAAGTATTTCCAAGGAGTATTTGGCAAGTATAATTAATGTTTTTGCAGAAGGATGCAATTTTATGGTCCACCTTTTTATTCTGTGGAAATTCTTAAATATATGCATTTAGGAGAAACAAGTGTGTCATAATTGAGCTCATATCTTTTATTTAGTTAACTTCCTAATTCTGCCTCTCTTCTCCTCTCCTCCCTGCTTTCTCCCCTCATTCTTTTCTTCACTGTTTCACTCCAAAGACATTACATGAAGGACTGTTAAGCAGTTGAAAGACCTCTTGTTATAGTCAAGATTACATTTGGCTGTAAGTAATAGAATCCTAACTGTAGTAGGTTGGATGAGTACAGTGTTTATTTTTCTTACTCTGGAAGAAGTCTGGGGGTTTGTAATGCAGACCTGGAATGGTAACTCAACACTACCATGGGATATCCAGATCCCTTCTGTCTTTTTACTCTATCCTTAAAGTGGTTTTGTCTTCATGTCCCCAAGATGCACTACTAGGCATAAAAATTACTTACTGGTAGTGAATGGTGAATGCAAAAAACTTTCTCCACTTGAAGTTTGGTTTTTATAAAAAGTAGAATATTCTAATAAGATCATATTTGTTTTATAACTGCTGGAATGATAACATTCTGTTCATCAATATTCACAGTATTGTATTTATCAGCTATCCGCAATGACCTATAACCTCAAATCCTATAGGTTTACACCAGTACACACTTCTTTGTCACTGATATTAAATGTCACTAGCTGTTTTTCTGCTGCAAATGTCTTTTCACCTTAGGAATCAGGTAAGAGGAGCAAACTATATTTGCCACGTGCTGTTCTCAAGGTACAGGGAAAAGAACAAGTGGTAGAAGCTTTCAGTGTCTCTTAAAGCCTTTCCTCAGACATAACATACATCACATATGTTCACAGTCCATGGATCAAGGTAAGTCAAAGTAAGTCACATGACAAGCCTGACACTTTACTTTTAGATGGAAAATATATCTTATTTGCAGGAGCTGCTATAAATCACATGGCAATGGACAGAGCTGTCTAATCCTCTCGCAATGAAAAAAATAGTTGGAAACAATTTTTCCCATCAGTATAAGTCTATAATTAGGGGATGATTTACTCTAGTAAATAATATCATTGGCTTTGGGGTTGAACCTGATTCAATTTTGGCTCCATTGATTACAGGTTGTTTCCAAGTTTTAGATTTTTTATTGATAAAATATGTTAATTTCTGTGATAAATGTTTATTATAAAATATTTATGTTTAAAATTGCCTTAAAAATGCCTGGTACATAGTAACTGCCCAGCAATTTATATTTCTTGGGCCATATGAAAATAATCTTATTTTTCGATGGGAATGTCACTAACTTACTGGCAAGATTGTTATAGATCTATGGACACTCTAATAATTATGTGGATTTTCATTGTATGCTTCGATTGGATAAGAAAGGGTGAAGCTTTGACATTTGTATGTGAGATTGGAAGTTTAATAAACTAAATAGCAGTATAAACAAGTCATGTTAAATTCAAAAAGCTGAATATTTTATGCACTTATATTTGGCCTTACACAAGTTCATATAGCTTATAAATTTTCATGAAGTGGCTTCATTTTAAGAATTTAAAGATTGCTTTTTTTCAGATTTTGAATAATCAGCTAAATATGTTATCATATCCAGTCATTCTCAGATCTTACAGAAGATACCCAAAACGTATTTATAAATTTAAGGAAAAAAGATGCTATTGATTATTCAGGATTTTAGCCCATTTATTCACCTCTATGATAACAATCCTTTATACTTTCCCAAAGTACTTTTAAACAACTATTGACAAAAGTGAGATGAGTTTTAGTTTTGTGGCTTTTGGTTTTGGAAAGGAACGAGACTATTGATTTGTGTTCTCTTAAGTTTCTTTATCGATTAGTCCATTTTGCCTTGGCCCAATTTTTTGATGTAATTTCTTTAATTGACAAAGAAGGTTTAGGAAAGTATAATGAAATTGAATTAAATCTTTGGTCAGAATTATTTTTGTCACCTTTAATTTTCTACTCTCTTTTGGAGAATTCTTTATTTTCTTATTTTTTTGCATTTCATTAGACCTGCAAAAGCTTGTCCTTTCCTTTCTGAGTACATGGTTTAAAATTCCAGATTGTGTGCAGCCCCAATTATCTATCTAAACATATTTAGCTCATCAGATTAGCATTGAAGTGAAATGTAGAATTTTAAATAAAAGTGATTTTTTTTTTCTAAGACTACAAATCTCTGGACTGTTTGGAAACTGACTTGTGGACGTGTTTAAAATACACATTATAGAGAACTACAGGAAAAGTGTTTGGTACAGCAAAGTTGATCTTGTAACCTAATGAAAATCTCAAGGGCCACAAGGGAGCTATTGTATTTGACAAGTGTACTTTTTCTCTCATTTTCTTTTTTCTGATAAGAGATCTAGCCCTCTGGCTGTAGGTGTAGATATGTTTTTTTTTGTTTGGCCAATTGTAGTAACTCATTTTCTAGGGAATCATAAATATTGTAGAACTAAGCTGTGGACCTGAGCAAGACCAAATCTTTTTCTCTGGGATTGCTGTACTGAGACATTGGAAAAGGAAGCTCTATGTCTTCTGGGATTGCCATGCTTGAGAGATGTGTGTCTGAAATCTTTGACAGCTGACTAGATCCTGGTGGAAGCTATTGAGGCCGTCGAACTGGTAGCACTTCTTTAGACTTTGTGTCACCATGAGATCCTTCCCAGTGAAGGAGAACTAATATATTTCTCTTTCTTGCTTAAGCTACTTAAGTCTCAGTCATTTGCAATGAATATTCATTTCTCAAGTAAACAGTGGGAGTGCTTACTTTGATAAATTAAAATTAAAAAATTCAGAAGTTTAATGATAAAGTGAGAATGATTGTCTCATGGATCAGATCTGTACAAGCACTGATGAGTTGATGGTATGTGACCTTGTATTTTACACTGCAAGTGGAAAAGAGAGGTGGATTCACATGCACAGTCTTTGAACTTCTTAAAAATGATTTTTATTGTTCAACTGGGAAAAAAAATCGTAGTAAAGCTGTATCATAGGTTAACTTAAACTGATTCAATTATACGTCTCTCTCCACTCCTTCCTTTCTTCCCATGCACATCTATAAGGAAGGGAGGAAAGAAGGAAGAAGGAGAAAAAAAGAGAAAGAGAGGGGCTTTGTTACTTGTGTTGTATACGTGTCCAAAAAAGTTAAAACCAGAGAGAAGTAAGGATATGGTTAATTCAGACAGTTTTGTAGATCCTGAGCATTTTATCTTACCATTTGTCTATCTTTTCCACTCCTTCTTTTTTTCTTTTGTGGGATGAAATATACTTCAGTGTTTATTTTGTAGATTTAAAGACATTAGTAAGCAGGGTTGCAGTCTGTGTTAAAATGAAGATGGAATATTAAGAAATTAGTAAGGGTAATTTTGACTCTACCTTATGAATTCGTTGTAGAACCTGAGTTCTGTGTGATATAGGACTCCATATTCTGAAGTTATTTATGTTTTCCAAGTCCATGTTAAAAGGAAGCATGGAAGAGGAAAGTAAAAGTTATGGGAAAGAAAACATTAGGTTTAGCTTTACTGAATTTAGACATATTTTTATAAAGTGTTGCCAACTCACAGCAGAGAAGCTTGGCTGGGAGCTCACTTTTATCATGTTCTAGAGTGGTAGGAAGACATCTAACAATGAATTCATCGAGGAGTGCTTAAGTTATGATAGTCCAATTTAAAAGTTCATGATTGCTTGATAAAAGTTCACACTGGAAAAAAAAAATTTACACTGATGGAGAAATTATGGCTTTTTGCCTTATTATCCTTTCCATCCATATATTTGTTTACCAGCCAGGAGAGGAGGAGGTGAATAATTTAGTTATTAAAACTTTCCTGGGTTGATAAGTTGTCCAAAATCTTTTGAAATTTTTAGCAGAAAAAAAGTTTGAATAAAGCTTCTGGTAAAAAACAAAGATGAATAATAATCTCTTTAGTATTTTTTAATGTGTTATGGAAAATTTCCAACATTCACTGAGAGGTAGTAAAATGAACGCTTTTGAAGATATGACCTGGCTTCACCAGTTAAAAGCATTGTGCAGGAGGAGGAGAGAGCCAGAGAAGTGGGACACTTGACAGCTGATCGAGCCCCGCGTTGGGCTTTCTGCTCAGTGGGAAGCCTGCTTCTCCCTCTCCCACTCCCCCTGCTTGTGTTCCCTCTCTCACTGTCTCTCTTTCTGTCAAATAAATAAAATCTTAAAAAAAAAAATTACCTTAGTGGGAAGAGTAATGTCAAGCCTTGACCTCATGATCAATTCTAATGGGCTTAATGAGAGAGGCACTGGAGACAATTTGATTCATATTCAGGACTGTTCTTGAGCATAAGTAAAGAGTTAAGATCAAGCTAATACTGGAGACTGGCTAGGATTTTTGGCACCATACTCTCTGTTGTGGGGGGAAAAAGTCAATTCGTTGTTTAGGACTAGGTGGCCTAATTTGTCCTATTATTTTTTGCCTCTGACTTTAGATACAAATCATTGTGAAAGTTACCAGCAGGGAAGAGAGTACAGCAGAAATTTCAATGGGAACTCAGAGAACAACAGTCATTAATTACAGATTATCATGTGAAAGAGAGAAGAACAGTAAAGTTAGAATGTGATTTCCATACTGCTTTTCTCTCTCTAGCTGTTCCCGGAGGTGTTTATTTTTTCAAGCTGGAATTGCAATTTTGAATCATATTATAGAATCTGGGTTATAAAAAGACTTTGCTTAAGTTCATTAAACTCTAAAACTGCTTGTACACTGTTATGTTCTCCAGTTTTCAATCTGAGGGTCTAAAAGGCAGATCTTGCACGAAGAAAAATGAATAGGTTTACTGATTGAAATTTGGGCGCATCGTTCCTGGACCTAGAATGAGTCTGTAGATTGCATCGAAATGAGCACGAAATGCTTACACTCAGGCTTCTTCTCATCTATACTTCTTGACCTATGCAGTTCACTCTCTCTTCAGTGCTTTTTGCACACTACAGTTCCATTCAAGTTGAAGCATAACCTTGGACAACATTCTGCCATGAGAAAGTTATGATTTTATAAACAGCTTCAGATATGTTGGCATAAAAGCCTAACAAGAAATTATAATTATTTTAGGCCTCTTGATAGTCCTTTGGCAAATTTAGATTTTTATGTCATCTCTACATTTTATGATTTTTAAATAATGTTTTACTGTTTATTGAGGACCTGCCTGTATACATTAAGCACTATTCCAAGTGCTTTATGTTTAATCATTTATTCAAGGCTCATATTAATTCTATAAGTACAATAATATTATTTGCCCTCTTTGTACCAATGATGAAACATTTCTGAGGCACAGAAATGTTAAATAGTTTCCAAGGAGCACAGAATTAGTAAGTGTAATGGCAGAGATTCAAATTCAGGAAGTCTGGCTGGAGGCCCTGTGTCCGTAACCACTCGGACAATACAAATAAACACAAAGAAGCAGCCCCAAAAGGGAGAGACAATCAAAAATTTGAAGCATTTTTACTTGGTAGTTATTTATAAGTATTACCATCGGCTTTTAACTGTTCTAAAATTCAAAGCAGTAAGACGGGGAACTAAAATTTGCAAATGCAAAAATTTACAGCTTTTTCTGTTTTGGTGAGGATAGTAGTAGATTCGTTTTAGGATTTATAAAAAAGTGATAAAAAAAACCACTAGAATCACGATCAGGCAAGGTAGAATTTTGTTATCAGAAAGAAGACAAAGGGAAAGCCGCCAAATGCTGCATTTGTGTAGGACAGTGGCGGATCCCATCAGTGGCTACTACCTCTTAGGGTTCACCGCTGCAGGGCATGCTGCCGCAGACCTCACTGGCAGTTGAGAATTGACATTCAACCAGTAATGGCTGTATAAAGCCTTCAGGCGGGGTAACTCTAAGGTTAACCTCTAAGGTTTTTGACATCGTTGCCTAGACTTTTCCCATGGGATTGAGCTTCATACACTCACACTGATAGTACTAGCTGGATGATGTGCAATTTTTGGCTACTGTCTGGAGTATTTACTCCTGTCTAACAAACTTCTCCAAATGTTAGTGGCTTAAAACAACAACAGTTGCACCACATTTCACAATTTTGTGAATCACAAGTTTGGGCAGAGCCCAACTATACATTTCTGATTCATTTGGCATCAAGTGGGGGGCATTGAGTGGCTGTGCTGGTATGCAGGATCCAAAATAATTTTGCTCATGTGCCTAGTGCCTTGATGAGGACAGCTGGAGGGCTGAGTCTAGCTGGGTCTCTCCCTCTCATCATGAATTATCAGCCTCTCTGCCTGGTCTCTCTAGCAGGTAGTTGGATTCAGACATGGCCCCTCAGAATCCTAAGACCAAGTATTTCAAGAGACATACAGTAGAAGCTACCAGTCTCTTAGGTTTGGGTTTCGATATTGGCACAAGCATCCCTCTGCCACACTCTGTTGATCATAAAAGTCATAGCCCTGGACCACCTGGGCGGCTCAGTCAGTTAAGTGTCTGCCTTTGGCTCAGGTCATGATCCCAGGGTCCTGGGCTCCCTGCTCGGCAGGGAGTCTGCTTCTCCCACTCCCTCTCCCTCTGTGTGCATGAGAGCATGTGTGCTCTCTCTCTCAAATAAATTAAAAAAAAAAAGAAGTCATAGCCCTTCCTCCTCCCACCAGACTGAAGGAGCAGGGAGATAGATCCCACCTTTCAATAATAGGTGTTTAAAAACTTGTGGCCATCTTTAATCTGTCACACTGTCTTCCCCCCTTCTCTGTCTCAATGCTTTCCCCTTCTAGTATTTATTTTTGTTTTTATTTGCGTCACCCAAAAATGATCCTCTCTAGAATCTTTATCTCAGCATTTGTTCCTGGGGAAACCCACCCTAATGGAAGGAATTTTATATTTGACCAAAAAAAGTGTTTTATAGACAATATTTCTTTTGATTATTGAAATACTGTGGTGAGTTTGCTCTTATGACCTCTCTCTTATTGAACAGGTCATGGGTGAGAGATGTTAGCTGATAATGTCTAAAAAACAGTTGGGACTTGAATTGGGTTTTTCAAACTCCAACTGCAAGGTTTTTGCCACTGTACCTAAGAATGAAATGGGGAGAATAAACCTAAAAATGAGATTTAAGTAAAAATAAGATTAAAATATAAGTGCTAAGCAGTTTTTTCTTTTTTAAACTCAGAAGACACATTAAACTAAAAAAAACCCTGCCTTTTTGATATTTCGTCAAATGATTCTGTCAGTTGATGTGAAGTCAAAGGGTTTGCTTATTGGCTTACTCACCTACATGGCAATATGTATAGAACATCCTTGATGATTGATTTGATCTGCACACGCAGTAGGGAAGGAAGGGGGGTTGACTTTTGGGACACACCTCTCCTGTTACAAGCACTGTATCACTGATTTTCACTGCTCTTTTATTTAATCCTCACATTGTAGATAATATCTACAGTTTTTAGATGAAGAAAGTAAGGCTTGGTAGCAATCAGGGATTCTAATGCAGTCTGGTCACAGAGCCAGACAGATTCAACTTTACTTCACTTTTCCAAGGAGAGGAAAATGTTTAGAGACGATTTCCCCATGGGGGTAGTGAATTGCAGGCCCAGGGATACCAGGAGATTCTTTCGCCTGGCAACTAGTAGTTGTAGTGCCCTGCTGGGGAAGTTGAAGCAATTTTCTTCTGCATGATGGGTCCCTACATTTTATTATTATTTTTAAACAGCTGCTATTGAGGTCAAGTTTGACCTACTCCTGATATGATTGCTTCTCTGCTTTGCTGTCTTTTCTGTGGCTGCCTTTATTCTTGGCTGTCCAGCCTTGTGAACCACTGGTTTGTGCTTTCTAAGTACTTAAAATCTAGCTCTTCTTGCTCTTGCTCCCAAGTTTATTTTGCTTCAAATGTCACCTTAGATCTTTAACATTCCATGCAGATATGGTTGATGAAAGGACATTCTAACTAATCATGCTAATATGATTTTATCAGTTTTTGAAATTTGCCAATATTTTGGACAAAAAGTATATCATGGTTTTAAATGACATTTACTTGATAACCAGTAAAACTAAACAACTTTTCTTATTTGTTGAAAATTCCTTTTTTGAATTGCAGCATTTTATTAATATTCCAAAATTAATTTGCCACCTATGTATATTAAAGATATCTGTATTTTGTCTGAGGAGTGTTAGAAATCTTTTCTCATAATTTTAACTTAGTTTTTTATTTTTTAAGATTTTATTTATTTATTTGACAGGGAGAGACACAGCGAGAGAGGGAACACAAGCAGGGAGAGTGGAAGAGGGAGAAGCAGGCTTCCTCTGAGAGGGAGCCCGATGCGGGCTTGATCCCAGGACCCTGGGATCATGACCTGAGCCGAAGACAGACGCTTAATGACTGAGCCACCCAGGCACCCCTAACTTAGTCTTTTAACAATGCTTAGATGTATTTTATCATTGAGTAATTAAAAATTTGTATAGAGTCTAGTTTATCAATATTTTCCTTTATGAGTTTTGGTTTTTCTCTTTTGTTTAAGAATAACGCAATGTAATACAAATATTCTTTTAAAATAATTACTGAACTTAAATACTTAATCTTATATGATAGTAATATATTTTTTCCTAATTCATAGCTAATGTAGGCCATATATATATATTTATACATACATATATAAAATATCCTTTCCTAAAAAAACCAAACTTTAACATTCTATCCTTAATTTCCTTGTATTCATTGATATATTTCCATGTACATCATTGTATTTCTGGTTGTTAGTCTGTTCCACTTATTTGCTTATGCTTATGCTAATAAACTATGTGTGTCTCTGTGTGTGTGTACTGTGGTAAAGACAGTGGTCTTATAATAATCTTATTCCTTCTTAAAGGGGAATTGCAGCTATAGATCCCACAAATTTTGGCATTTTGTATTTTCGTTATAATTTGGTTCCAAACAGTTAAAAAATTAATTTCCGAATTCTATTTAGTCTATTTGGTCAGATAAATTATTTTGTATGATTTTAATCCACTGGTTCTAAATTGTCTTGCTTGGCATGGACAATGGTTTACTCCTAGGTGAAAAGCTTTTAACAGCTTTACTCTCCCAGTGCCTTGTAATAACTTGTAATAGCTGGTATAGCATCTCTCTTATGTCTGAAAAATTGGACAATTTTCCTATATTTATTATTTCATACAATATTTCAGTCATTTTAATCAGTTAATCATTTAATCAATTTAAACATAACACATTAAATTCAGATAAAAATAGTCTTAATGAATAATATTATTTGAAGATTGATGTATTTATGTTTCACAAGACAGCATGATAGCTTCATTTATTCAGCATTTAAATCTTCAGTATAATTACGTTAATTTATTTTTTTCTTCATGTAAGTCATACCTTAATTGTTAAATTTAATCTTAGGTATTTTCATATTTTTGATTTATGTTGTGAATGGGTTCTTTTTCATTCTTCTTTTTTTTTTTTTTTTTTAAGGGAGAGAGAGCCCACACAAGTGATGGAGGGTGGGCAGCAGAGAAGGAGAGGGAAAGAGAGAATCTTAAGCAGGCTCCACGTCCAGGGCTCGATCACAGGACCCTGAGATCATGACCTGAGCCAAAATCAAGAGTTGGGGGCTTAACCAATTGAGCCACCCAGGGACTCCATGAGTGGGTTATTTTTGCAGTATCATTTTCAACTGGCTTTTGTTAGTATAATGAAAAACAGCTTATTTTTGCATATTCATTTTAAATACAAATACATTGCCAATTCAGTTATTAATTCTAATGTTTTTAATAGACTCTCTTGGGGTTACTAAATATACAAACTGATGCAATAATATCATTAAATAATAAACACTTAATCATTTAAAATAATTTACTGTTTTTATATATTTTTACTATTTTGTTGCCCTATTTTATTATAATATCTAAAATCTACCTAATATGTTGAGTAGTATTTGACCAATAATTAGACATGATATATGTTACTGGTAAAAATATGCATTTTTACAAATATGTAGAGAATATTTGACAATATTTACCAATTTTTATTTTTTAAATATTTTTATTTATTTTTGAGAGAGAGAGAGAGAATGCACAAGTGGGGGGGAAGGGGCAGAGAGAGAAGCAGGCTCCCCCATGACCAGGGAGCCCAATGCAGGACTCGATCCCAGGACTCTGGGATCATGACCTGAGTTGAAGGCAGACGCTTAACCAACTGAGCCACCCAGGTACCCGCCAATACATTTTTTAAACACGTTTATCCTTTGACCCAGGGATCACCTTTGACAATCTTAGAGATGTAAGTAAGTACCCTCGCACTTAGGGACATAAGTTCAGGTGTGTTAATTGCTGTATTATTTTTTTTTAGTTTACATTAGAGTTTTAATTATTTAAAGGTTGAATAATTTCCTCTTTTTATAATACCTGCATTTTTAAAAAAATTTATTAACATATAATGTATTACTTGTTTCAGGGGTATGAGTCTGTGATTCATCAGTCTTACACAATTCACAGTGCTCACCATAGCACATACCCTCCCCAATGTCCATCACCCATCCACCCCATCCCTCCCACTCCCCTCTACTCCAGCAACTCTCAGTTTGTTTCCTGAGATTAAGAATCTCTTATGGTTTGTCTCCCTCTCTGGTTTCATCTTGTTTCATTTTTCCCTCCCTTCCCCTATGATCCTCTGTCTTGTTTCTCAAATCCCTCACATCAGTGATACCATATGATGCTTGTCTTTCTCTGATTGACTTATTTTGCTTAGCATAATACCCTCTAGTTCCATCCACATCGTTGCAAATGGCAAGATTTCTTTTTTGATGGCTGCATAATATTCCATTGTGTGTGTGTGTGTGTGTGTGTGTGTGTGTACACAAACTGATGCCATATACACACACACACACACACACACATACACACCACATCTTCTTTATGCATTCATCTGTTGATGGACATCTTGGCTCTTTCCATAGTTTGGCTATTGTGGACATTGCTGCTATAAACATTGGGGTGCACGTACCCCTTCAGATCACTACATTTGTATCTTTGGGGTAAATACCCAGTAGGGCAATTGCTGGGTCGCAGGGTAGCTCTATTTTCAACTTTTTGAGGAACCTCCATACTGTTTTCCAGAGTGGCTGCCCCAGCTTGCATTCCCACCAAGAGTGTAAGAGTTTTCCCCTTTGTCCGCATCCTTGCCAACATCTGTCATTTCCTGACTTGTTAATTTTAGCCATTCTGACTGGTGTGAGGTGGTATCTCATTGAGGTTTTGATTTGGATTTCCCTGATGCCGAGTGATGTTGAGCACTTTTTCATGTGTCTGTTGGCCATTTGGATGTCTTCTTTGGAAAAATGTCTGTTCATGTCTTCTGCCCATTTCTTGATTGGATTAGTTGTTCTTTGGGGGTTGAGTTTGATAAGTTCTTTATAGATTTTGGATACTAGCCCTTTATCTGATATGTCATTTGCTGCATTATTTTTAATGCAAAAAAGATCCACTGGAGAATAATCTGAATGTCTATAAATAGGGGACCAATTAAAAAACATCTGTGATATAGCCATAGTACAAAGTGTTATGCAGTCGTTAAAACTATAGGTTAGATCTATGTTTATTGAGTATATGGGCAGATTAGATCAGATCTATGTTTATTTACTTGGAGTGTTGTGCATTTTAAATGATAAAGCAGCAAGTGGCAGGGCTATGTGTATATTTTTATCAACATGGGAATATAAAAATATATGCATACAGGGCCCCTGAGTGACTCAGTCGGTTAAGCGTCTGACTCTTAATGTCAGCTCAGGTCTTGATCTCAGGGTCGTGAGTTCCAGCCCCATGTTGGGCTCCATCCTGGGTGTGGAGCCTACTTTAAAAATAAAAAAAAATAAATAATAAAAACACACACAGACACACACATATTTTTAAATGTTTACATGTATAGAGAGAAATATATAAAATAAATTGTGATGATAGTTACCTTTGATAGGTTGATAGGTTATGGAATTTGAAAGCAAGAATAGAAAATTTATTTTTTTTCCCATTGTGCTGCTGTATTATCTGATCTAAATGCATTATTTTGGTAGTTCAGATGTCAATAAAGCAAGTATAAACCTGTGAACCTCATTATAAACATAAAAATTCAATAAATAAAAGGTACCTTATAGTTAGATTACATCCCTTCTCTTATTTTCATAGTTCCCTTTTTCTGGCTTTTACACATACGTGTTTCTAAGTTAATCCCAGGTAAACCCCAAAATACCCATTTTATTAAGGTTTATGTGAATAATATGAATTGTTAAGAATAATAACGAATCTGCAGAAGACCATATTACATGAAAGTGGAGGGCATTGGGAAATACTGAAAATTTACATAGCCGTACTTAAACAGTGTTATTTATTGATTTTTGAGCTTTTGAGTGATTAGCTGCTGGTAGCTTCCCACATATTTTAATATTTGTCCATAGTATTTGTGAAAAACATTTATAGTAGCCCTCAACTCAATGTAAGATTGATTTTGAAACATTTCTTGCAGATGCACAAATGTTCATTACACTTGACTGTTAATTTTGAATATTACCCAGCCAACGTTGGCCTTCCTGCTGCTTTTGCAATTAACCTTCAGCCTATTGACAGCAGCACTTTTAATTATTATGCACCATATTCATGAAATAGACTATGTCCTCTGAAATAATAGGCTATTGATTTGAATAGTCATTTTTAATGCAATTGAAAAATCCAATCATTTTTTATAAAGATACTGAATATTCATTTCCTATACTTTTGTGTTCCATCCATATAGATCTTGCTTTATTGCAGAAGAGTTTAACAATATTTTAGACAGTGTCCATAAGGCAACCAACATTTGAGCCTACTGTTTTATTATTTTCAACAAGAGTTGGAAGAGACTATCTTTCTGGGATATTTTATGCATATGGCTTATGTTTCTTGTGATATAATGCATGAAATTATATTTGAAAGTGACATTTGGTGGCAGATTGTATGTCTGTTTAGTGACTTAGACTCTCCATACTCAGTTTAATTCAGTAGTTAGAGGACTAGACATTGGATTATTAGAATTATTTCATGTGCTGTATTGAAGATACTATATTTGGATAATTTAAGGAGTGGCTGTTTGAAGGTAAGTGTTTTCTTGTACATCTCCTCTAACTTTGTTATAGAACTTTTAAAGCAAGCCCTATGATCACATTTTACTTAAAAATAAATATGCCTAAATTCAATTAATACTTTACAAAATTGAAATTTTTAATGTATCCTTTTAGGTAATTGATATCACTCAACTACATTTTTTGAGAGCTTGCAATGTGCCTGAATTTGTGTCACTATAATAGATAAATGTTCATTATAGTCATTGAATAGACATACTCCATGTTTTTTCAACTAAAATAATTTAAGGAATATATAATGAAATTAGAATAAAACTCTTGTTATTAAAGGCAAGTATTATTTTACTTTAAAGAGTGGGAAACAAAATACATTTATATTTATTTATGACAGTGGAATTGACACAGATTCCACTTCTTCCTGCCTATATATTGAAGTCCAGAACAAATGACACTTCTCTCCCATTCAGTCATCCATTTATTTATTCAATAAATATTTATTGTGTCCCTGTATGGCATTTGTAGTCACTGCCAAAATAAAGATGAATCTCAGTCCATGATCAGAAGGAACTTTATATCTAGTAACATAAATAAAAGCATCATTACAATTCATTTTGAGAAATGATATAACAATAATACGTGTAATGGCCACAAAAGAAATAATATGGAATGACTGTATGTGATCATGGCCACTTGTAATGAATGCATTCCTAGCTAAAGGAAGGGATAAAAAGGAATTTAGATATATGTAACAATGTGTGCAAAGACATTGAATATGGAGAATTTCAAGCAATCAAATGTGAATGAAGTATCAGATTCAAGGGCAGGAGTGTCAGGCAAGGAATTATGCTAAGTAAGTAAGAAAGGTGAGATCCAGAAATGCAGTTTGCCAAACCTAGGATCTTAATATCTTATAGTTGTTAAGGAAGTTGAGTGTTTTGCAGTAGTTAAATGACTAATATTTGAGTTTGAGATTACTCCTTAATATGTATTAGAGAGGACAAAGAATGGAAACAAGAGGAAAACTTAGGGTACAATTTTAGTCACCCAAGTGAAATATAACAAGGACTTCTACCAAATCAATCTTAATTCACTGAAAAAGATAGATAAAGAGATATTGGAAGCTAGTGTGAAGGGAGTTTGGTTATAAATTAGATGGGAAAAATGGAGGACAAGTTCATAAACTCCAAGATGATTCCTATATTTCCAGGCTGGGTATAATTATGACCTAGAATAGCAGGTGTTAGTATCCCATAAGTGACATAGGAAAGCCAAGAGACAGTTGGAGGGATGAAATAGTTCAGATGTGGACATTTTTAATTTGAGAGGTCTATATGAGGTGGTAAAACAGACATGTAGGAAAACAGGAATTTAATATTGAAACTGAAGATGGAAGTAACAGTGGGTATCTAGATGTGGAGGTCATTGAAATATAAATGATTAAGGATGGAAGTATGTATGATCAATTAGTATATGTAGTTGAACAGAGAAGTAATCACAAAAATGTAATTATAGCTTTTTTTCCTCTCTTTTTTTTATTATGTTAATCACCATACATTACATCATTAGTTTTTGATGTAGTGTTCCATGATTCATTGTTTGCGTTTAATACCCAGTGCTCCATTCAATATGTGCCCTCTTTAATACCCATCACCAGGCTATAGCTTTTAATGGACAGGAACAGAAAGTGGAACCAATGGTAGTAAGTTTGCTACATAAAGGTGTGGTGAGACTCACGAGCAAGCCCGTGTTCTAGGAATTAAGTGAGAGGCAGAAGAGCAGAGTGGATAAGAACAGGAACCCTAGTGACAAGCCTAGATTCATGAGTTGGCTCCAATACAATTTACTAACAGTGTGATCTTGGGTAAGACAACATAGCAAATGATTTTCCCTCTCTGAGTCACATTTTCCTCAGCTATAAAACTGGGATAATAATGGTTGGCATCTCTTATAGTTTTTAAGAATTAGTAAAATAAAGCACAATGCCTGATACATGGTAAGCTGCCAACAAATGTTTCTCAATATTATTATTAGGAATAGGTAGTTATTCATTCCAATACTTAGAGCAGGCAAGCGAGAGAAGCCTCCATCTGATTTGACATGCAAATGGAGAAAGATGGTTATTTTATTATACTTTTTCTCACTGACAGAACTCATAGTATAAACTGAAATTTAAAATGTTTCAATGTGGGATTTAAATTGTACAATTTAAAAAACAAGCTAAGCTTGTTTGATTACTTCACTGCCTCGTAAAGGTGGTTGTTATTATAAGCACTGTCCAGGACTTATTTTCTTCCATCAGGGTTTGAAGGAAAAAGAGAAGGAGACAGGACAGTTGCATGGCTAGCACCATGCAGATGGAAAATAGAGAAGTGAGTTTATTATCTCTAGACAACATTTAATAACTTTGATGAAGATTGCCTTCGATGAAAGTGTTAAAGTTTAATAAAATTCAGAAAATATAAAATGCGTGCTCTGTGATGGTAATGAATTATAACCATCTTTTACAAACCTGGTAAGACAACATTCTAAAACCAGTAGTACTTACCTGTGTATTCTGTGTACCAGAATTTTGAAGACAAGAGTAAATTGGAGTTTTTCAGGTCCAGGTAGCTATATGAAATCATGTCATTAATTCAGGGCTTTTCAAATTAACAAAAAGATTAATGGAATGGATAAATCAACTGTAAAGGATGAGAATAGTATGCTGTTATATAATATGATAGTTTATCTGACAAATTATAAATAGTATACATGGGATTCTTATATTTATTTCTAATTTCTTCTTTATATATAGGTAAAAATGTGCCATCTGTTCTTATCCGAAAATCTTCATTTCTTATTGTTGGGGGTTTTGGTGATTTTTTTTTTTTTTTTTTGTAGCCCATAGTATTCTGCAATAAAACAGTGCTTTTGTTGTTTAGTGACTTGAGAGCATTGGCTTTGATGTTAGACGTGTTCCTAGTGCTGACTCTTTCCTTGATGTTTTGGTGATCTTGGCCAAGTCACCCATCCACTGTAAGTGTCTGCAGGATGGGATAATAGAATGGGCTTAAATGTTTGAAGACTGAATGAAATGATGCCTGCAAATTGCCTACCACAATGTCTGACATATTAAAAAGCCTTTATTAGTAGTATTATCATCACCATCTCAATTGTTTTCCCAAATTACCCAGTATTGTTAATCTCTGCATCAGTACATGCTCAAAGTTCAGATTTTTATAGAACAATGTCTTAATTCTGTTAATGATTGGAGTTCTTCTAATGCTTTCTGAAAATACCTAATGCCAATTACTTATTATTTATCAATGAATTCATCCTAAATTAAGGCCTAGCCCTGTAGCTTTTTGTCTCTTTCTTCTGATCTTTTTTTATGTTTCCTCTATGCCAGTTTTCTCAGTGCTATGGTCATCTGAAGTGGTTCCCCATAGACTTTCTTTTGGATAAAAAGAATAACTGTACCTGTTCTTAAAGTGAACACTCTCATGTTGGAGAATCATGGGTATCATTCGACCCCTTGTGTTTCAGCACCACAGTTTTACTGTTTAATCATTTAATAATTATAACAAAATAATCTGCATATGCAGATCATGTAAAATATACTTCTTTGACTGTTCTTCATTTTGAGATTTTAATGTTTTTTTGTTTTTCAGAAACAAGACAGGAGGAGGAAGATGCAGGAGCAAGGAGAGGAGCTCACAGTAAGTAGAAAGCATTGTTTTCTTTCTTTGTCATCTGTAAGTGGCAATATTGTTTTAATGTGACAGTGGGGTTTTTTTTCTGGATTTTTCTGGCAATGATACTGCTTTAGACTCTCTTGGGAGAGAGGGCTATTTTATGAGGATGATGCTTTAGTGTAGCAAAGGAACGACTAGAGCCTTACTCTAGACTTGATTGATGATAGTCTTTCAAGGAGGAACCCAAATTATCAGTGAGAAAGACAAAAGGTGTGACTTTTCTCTAGCTGCTGTAGCTAGATCAGCAAATTACTTGATAGGATGCGTTGTTATAAGTTGTTGATTCACATGTATAAGAAAGGTTAAGAGTTTTGGCTGTTTCAATGTAAAGTAAGTAAAATAGACATGTGAAAATTATAAAACTAAAGAAGTTTTTTTGAGATTTTAAGGTTAGGAAATGGAGTAAATTGAAGGTTGAATGGTTAACTTGTTTAATATTAATAAACTGATTGCATTTCTTTGTGTGGACATAGGTTGGTTTTCACCTATTACAGATACCATTTCTTTAATAACACCATGATATTTCTTATATGTCTCTTGGACAGTATTTAATATGGGCACTGAAAAGAAATTTTAGTCGAATATAACTTTTTATAGGTGGTTCTTTTAAAAATATACTTTCTTCCGTGAAAGTTTTCTCATTTATTGATTCTCCATTGTCATGAAAATGGGTTATTGCAAACAGAAATATACTTCAGTAATTTATACAAGCAAAATACGTCACTTGATTACCTATTTATTTAATAATAATATTTTATCTATTGACGTCATAGTGCTATATACTAGCAATCCAAGGCCAGCTACTAATAAATTCATTTTCATGTCTATGAAACAGTAATCACTTGAACCTGTCATCTATTAATTGTTAATTAATATAAATACACCTTCATTCTTGGCCTTTTTCATAGTCAATGTGTAATATTTTGCCAAGGAGATAATGTCTTGAACAAATTGCCTTTTCTCAACCATAGGCTACCTGGAAACAAAATTGTCAGGAAGATTAGTCAAAAAAGCAATGTAAGATTTGTGCATCTTACACATGTCTTAATTTTATGCATAGTTTTATTTGTAACTACAAGGATATGTTCACATACATATTGCCTTAAAACTGTAGTTAGAATATTAATAGGACATATATTTGTTAATACATATCTTCATACTTCATATCATGTTCCAGATACTAGTCTTTAAAAATGTTTTTAAATATTTGTTAAAATACAAATTTTAACTCTTTTAATCAAAAGAATAACCCTAAGAGGCAGTCAATGTTAACTTATAGGTGGGGAGACTGAGGTATATAGAGGTGAAATATATATATTGCTTGAGTCCTCTGCATTGTAAGTCGGAGACCCAGGAAGCAAATCCTGTCAGTTTGGCTGTAGGCTATCTGTTCTTTACCACTCTGCTATATTGCTACTATATTATACTAGGATGACATAAAGTTTTGGAAAATAGACTAGAAAGCTGGTGTTGCATTCGGGTGTTTCTTTGTTGAGACATTTGTCAACTCTCTGAATTGATGGGAAAGATAGGGTTTAAATAAATCTCTCAAAACTACTGACAAAACACAGGAGGCTGGTGTTCTGCAGAGAAAGACGTTGAATTTGTGTCTTCTGTATTCCTTCACGAACCAGTAGGGCACTTCCACCAGTTTCAGTAGTACACAATTCTGACTTTCTGAAATGAAATTTCTTCCAGTGTTCCATTGGCTCGTTCTGAATTCACATTAGGGCCTTGTATTATTATGAGAAAAACCTAAATCTGAAGATATTTCACACACTAAAGCACTTTGTGCTTGAAGTCTCCTAACTAACGATATGTTAATTTTTATTGTCAGATTCAGTGATATCCACTGATGGTCCTCTTTGCTTTACACACTGCATAATGCCCTTCCAGACTCTCCAGTGAGTTCCTTCTCGGGACTTCTACACAGGCCAAATCTTACCTTCCCAATGACCTTGCATGCAGACTTCTGCTGAGTGATTGAAAGATGCCTTTAAAAACAGGTTATTGATTAAGGGTAGTAGCTCTTTTTTTTTTTTAACATTTATATGTGGTAATTCTTTAAACTAAAAGAGCAGATGATGCTGCAGGGTCATGGAGGGAGATAATGTGCCAAAGTGTAGAACAGTGATTATCAAAATTTTCAGTGAATCAGAATCACTAGGAGAATTTGTTAAAATTTAGATTGCTGGTTCCCCAAAAATGAGTTCTAACAAGTTGTCAGGGGATGTTTATGCTGCTCATTTGGGGAACTACACATAGAGAGGTCCTGATCTAGAGCTTCATATATTATCAGGACATAAAACGGGGCCTGCACCTCCCTCTTACTGTTTTCTTGTAATTCAAGAGGATTCATAATTGCATAGCATCCCATTTCTGTTTTATGGTAGCATAGGGAAAATTCAAGCTTCTCCAAATATGAATTCTTGTCTGCTACTTAGCTATCATTTTTAGCCACAGAGGTTTATTAAAAAGAAAAGAAAATTCAGCTTTTGGGTATGGGCAGAAGTGAGTCAGAGGTGAAATGGTGGATAATGATGTCTTACAGGTCTTTAGAAGTTCACTGAATTAAAATGTATTCAATAAGTAGGAGGTTTGCAGGAAGTGGAGAAGGTGACTTCTCAAGATTGCTTCATTAATATAATTTTCTGTAAAAGATGGTAGAGTAAAAGCTAGCAAATATATATATGGATTTCCAAAAAGAAATGTTGAACAAAATAAAAGAGGGATGATAATAATAATTAGATAAAAATAATAATGTTTTTTGGTAAAAGGATTTTGCCATATTTTCTAAATAGAAGAGTAGCTCAGAAGGTAAAGGACTTAGTTTGCCCTCTATTGTCTTCAGGAGATATTTTTATCAAATTTTGTCAACTTGTAATTTGAATTCATATTATTTATTCAATGAATAATTTTGAACATCCACTCTGTCAGGAACCTGGTAGAATATGGGCCAATATGTTTGTTATTTGGAATCAAACTCTTGTATGTCAAACACCTGGAAAAATGTGTGTATCATAGAATCTACTCAATAAATATTTTTTTGAGTGAATTAAAGACTAAATGAATAGAACCAGTCATTAAACGAAATACCTGGTCAATTTCCTAAAGGCAGCATATTAAAGAGAAATAGTCCTAAAATAGATTATTTCTTTTCTTGGGTGCAAACATACTGGAGCAGCATGCTGGATAAATAGCCTCATCGCTTGCACATTTTACATAATTAGGTCATTCCAAAGGGATATTGCTCAGATACCTCACTCCATCTACTTTTAGTGGATGTCCACATGAATTCACATAGTTCTGATGGGCTCTGCCCAAACAATAAGCTACATTCCTGTTCTGTGTCAAGGCTGTTGCTTATGCACCATTTCAAATTGGAAGCTAAGTTTTTCAAAATGTCAACACACTTACTTTACCATCTTTACAATCACCAGCAATTTGCATTCATTCAGTAGCTTCACAGCTTGAGTACTGTGTAAAATTATTCTTTGAGAACCTATATTCTAAGGAAGACCTATCCACCTCGTAGTTAAGGCAGCTACAGACAAGTGGCAAATATAACTGGACAAACATTGCAGTCTGTCTTTCAACATTCTTCTCACCTGGGGACAGAAGAAGTCTGTCATTTTTGTTGATAGGTGAGTCATTCAAAATGACTGTCTCTTGAAAGTTAATTGCAAACATATGGAAAGTTGACATTGATTGAAGCCGGTGTGTGTATGTCTTCCTAAATCCAAATTCTTAAAATGAAGGGCCCCCTGCCAAGATTATTAGAAGAAAGTTTGAGGATCTAGTTTCTAGAAAACTTTACAGAACATGGCCATGTAATTCAATTAACGTCTCCTGAATTATTCTAGCTTAGACATTTGACTCATAATTGTATAAATGTTGGAAAGCTACATTACAACAGTTTGCTCTCAGGCAGAAAGCTATTAAATAAGACATTAGCAGCTTAAAAAATGAATATCTCAGTTTCTCAAAATGTTCAGTTTTATAGAATAAGTTAGGCATTGCAAGTCTTTGTATCACTGAAAGCCATTCAATAATAATATATGAGAATCCTCTTTAAGACATCTTTTAAAAAATTTTAAGAAATGTTCTAAGAATGGAATTTCAGTTCTTGTTTTTATGTCCATTGAAAAGGACTGGATTCTTTTTTATTTGTTTGATTTGAAAATAGAGTTTATTGGGCAGCATGACAAGGGTCATGTACTTCTGTCTCAACTCAAGATCCTATCTGATTAGATTCAAAATAGGCAGACCTCATAGCCAAATTGGTTTATGATTATACTCTATTTGCTCACCCCAGGATACTCTTCTTTAGTCCTAAGGAAAATGTAGATTGTAGATAAAAAGCAAAGCAATATGACTACTGGTGTTGCATGTCCCTCTGTTCCTAAGGTCCATCATAGTTGTTGTATGTCCTTCTGTTCTTAAGGTCCATCATAGCAGTTGGCTTTATCAGATTGGTTACTCCAGTTCTAGCAAAGGAAAAATAGCCATGGTACCACAGTAATCATGCCACGGAGAATCTGTACTCTGTCAACTGTCACATGCACATTAAGGACCATGGTGACATGAATTTTACGAAACGTTTACAAAATTGACATAGTTATTTGTACAGATAGCTTCTTTCTTATCTTCTTCTCCCTTGGATTTTGATATACCAAATGTTTTAAAAAAATAAAGATAACTACATAGATGATCATGCACTTTGTAAGGCAGCCTAGAAAATGTATAGTCACTTTCACTTTTCCAGAAAGAATAACATACAAGATGACCTTTAACCATTTTGCAAGTGAATTAACAAAAGAGGATAATTCATTATTTTCATATTTTACATAAACTGATAAAAAGGAATGAAAGATCCTTACATAATGTCCAGCCTAGGAGAATATAAGTTTGGTTCCTAAGAGCAGATACTGCTATAGATTTAACCTTGTCACATCCTCATATTTCCAAGAGATCTGCAATCATCAGTCTTTACTATTTTACTACATTGATTGTTTTCCAAATTTGTGTATGCTAAAATTTATTGTAATTAGATACAGAGTTTTAACTGGAAATATTGTTCTCATTTCAAATGTTGCCCCAGTAGGTCACACAATTTTTTTTTTTTATCAACTTCTCTGATCTCAAAGATCTTTTGCCTTTAGTTGATGTAATCACTTAAGTTTTGTTAGTGTCCATACCTAGTGGATGTTCTAAGTCAAATTCTTAATCGATTCTAATATAAACTTATTGATGATTATAATTGATTCCTATATAGACTTACTATCTAGTTATTATATTGTAGAAATATAAAATAATGTTTGGTCTATTTGTCTATATCTCATTTATTACCTATTTAACTAAAATACACAGGACTAGACTATTAGACTGTATTATAATTAGCCTTTCCCTTGTACTTACTGTGATCAATTCTTAGGATGACTATTTTGACTGCACAGAAAGTAATCAGTTTTTCTTCCTCCCAATACATAGCATAGATGTTACACATGTTTCTAGAGCCCCATTGACTTTATGGGTTGAGATAGAAAGAAGAAGCTTTAAAAATATGTCTATTATTACTCTCTGAAAAGCTGCCTCGTGGGAGACACACACACACACACACACACACTCTCTCGCGCTCTCTCTCTCTCTCTCTCTCTCTCTGACTTGAGACTAGAAGACCATAGGGAACAGGAAGGATCATCTACTCCTCATTTTAGATAAAACTGTCTCTAATGTATCTTTAAGCCATGGTTGTCTCATAGACTTTAAAACTGACACCAGATGAAAACCTACTTTTAGTGTTAGATCCATTCACTTTATAAATTGATAAAGTAGCATACAAGAAAAACTGTTTCAAGCTCATGGAGGAAATTGCAACATAAATCAGTTTTTATCTGATATTCAAAAGGTAGCTGGGTTCCCTACCCATAGAGTTAAGTAAGCATGGAGGGATTTAGGAATGCTGGGGGGCACATGGTTCACAACTCTTTAAAAAGGTACAGAACAAGACTTTGATTTCACTTGATTTGTTTTCGCTGTTTCAAAAGTGAATACATGAATAGTAATGCTTCTCTGTAAAAGTAATATAAGCTTGCATAAAAGAATTTGAGCTGGACAGTCCCATGGGCAATTTCTTGTAATATATACATCCATATATCTATCTGTGAAATACATGGCATTTCCTAGCAACTACCAACTTCAGAACAATACCGCTATCAGTTTGGGCTCACTGTGAAAAATCTGAAACGAAGAAATATTCAAGGTCACATTTCAGTAGATCTTTACTAAAATATTCCCTTTCCTTTCTAACCTGCATCAAGAGATATATGGATGATTATCAAGATAAGAATACTCCCTCAGAAGTCATAAGAAACGAGTTGGAAAGCTGCTATTTTGTAATCACTTTCTTGCCAGAAGTCTTACTGAGATGGTGTTTGAGGACATGATGTGTTCCTCTTGTGAGAACTAAATATAATCTGGCAGCCTGGCTTTCCCCTAAATGGGGACTATGGGGGCCATGTCTTTAAACAGTAATATATCATTAATGCTCAATGATAATAGCATCTGCTGTGCTGAAAAAAATTGGAAAAATGGAACTATCCAAAATTGTTTTTCCTATGATTAAGCAGAACTTTGTACCCTCTCAAATCCATTCCAATAAACATTACTATCATGCTCTCACTAGGCTTAAAGCCTATGTTCTGACTAGATTCATTATTTCATAACTGACATTGTTGGCTTATAGTCAGATAAAATGCTTGAGAACTTTTAAGAAGATTAGAAAAAAATGAGCAATAACATGGTAACAGATCTATTATAAGAACAGTGACAATAAAAGAGCAGAGCCTATTTTTCAATTGGGAGATTATTCTAATCTTCAGTTTCAACTTTGGGCCTAAATTTTAAAATGACTCTTCTTGGTACGTATACATACTGTGGACATCTCCACTTTTTGAGTTTTGAATGTAAATATCTAAACAAAACACGCTATACCACAGAAAATCATGCAGGTACAGAGGGATGAATGATTTCAGGTACATTGTGCCCCAACACTTTATTGACTATATTTCCTAGTACAGGGAATTAAATTTGAAAGAGGTGAAGACTAATGGTGAAAGCTGGAGAAAGCTATGAAAAATTGTTCTATGTTTTCAATTTCATCTCATTCTCCACTCTTGGACTATAATGTGATTTATCCATGTGTAGAAAAAAAAAGCCCTCAGATTCACATTTACTGATGCCCAGTTGAATTTGAGGGGCTGCTTTTTCAAATTCCAACCACCAAAAGCAGACCAGAACATCACACTTTACCAAAATCAAATATAGCAAATATTTGAGATTCAGTTATTTTACACATGAAGTTAAATTCTTTTATTAATCATATTACCTGTAGAGTATTAAAAATATAGTGTTTTATTTTTAAAGCAAAACTCCAAATTGTTTTTACTTGGAAACAGTTTTAACAACTTTCAAATATGCAATATAGTATTATTAACTATAGTCATCAGTACAGGTAAGTAGTTAAATAGTGGGACACCTCTAAAAAATGCTCTGTGTTCGCTGATGTTGTGGTAGGGGCTCATTATTTATATGCTCATGATATGTTCCTCTTGATTTGCTTCTGCTGTAGTTATGTAATAAGAAATCAGGGGGGAGGGTTCAGATTGCCATCACAATTTGCATTAGCGAAGCAGATGTGTTGAATGACATTGCTTGACATTGGTGTTTAAGTCATTGTTTATCAGTGGAAGACACAAGGTGTAGCCAGGTATGGTAAACACTGATTGCTCTCAGGGGAAAAAATAACTGTCAGTGAAGTTGAAAGGAACAGTGGGAACTCAGAAAGGACAAAGATTGTCTGACAATAATGTGGAATAAAATAGAGAATAACAAAAGCAAAGCCAAAGTGGACAGCTGTTACATATAGGTGGATACATCTGCATTTATAATTTTCTATAGTCCCCCATTAGGAGAACGGTTTCATTTACATTTATGAAATCTAGCTCTAAAATGACCGTGATTAGAAAGTATTTTCTAAGAGAATGCAAAAGCCTTGAAATGATTCTTACAAGTTGCATTCTTTTTGAACAACATTCCAAATATCAAATACCACTGTGATGCTTCAGTGATGGCATATAATTATATTTAAGCCTCAAGGCACAATGAAAGTGCTGAACGGTTTAATCAAGTAGACAGTATTAGAGCATATTTCTCAGCAATGTCTCCCTTTACATTCTCTTCTACTTGCACAGATCCCTACTGTGGTGTTTATCTGACTCTTCTCCATCTCCGAAAAACCCAGTGATTTTCCCAGAATGATCTTATTTAGGCTGACACTTTTTGGAGGCTGATTCTGCTCTCAGCAGGATGTTGTCAGGAGTGTCTACACAAGTGAGCCTATTGTGACCTCTGGGGAGTTTCTTCTAGATTAACTTTACTTGCTTGATTAAAATAATTTATATTTTCAGTTCCTTAGCCTCTGCTACTCAGCAGAGAAGATGGTAGCTGTACTCCCTTCTTTCAAGGTCTCATGCAAGCTTAGGGGCTTGGAAAAAAATAAAAGAAACCATTACCATTTAATGATAATTATTTTTATATAAGTGATGTGTGTGTGATACCCTTCTTGTTAATGGAGAAATTTTTTTTGAAGGTTTAAACACTTTTAGGATCCATATAGTAATTCACGTTATTTTTGGTATACTAAAATATTTAAAGGTTTTATGAAAAACATACATGACTGGGACTAAAACAACTTGGATAGTCATGTATTTGCTGAACAATAGTTCTAATTTGAACATTATTCAGCATTCGATTGAATATGTCTATGGATATTATGAGATTAGAATACAATACTATCTACTAAACTTTCTAAGATATTTACAAGTTTTTACCCTGTGTATATCATCATAATAAAGGCAATGAAGAGGACAAAAAATAAAAGAATTTTTAAGGAAGGCAACATTTGAAATTATATGGTTGTTCTGACACTTTACCCCATGCAATTTTATGGGAATCAGCATGCAGCCTGTAATTACATACCCTTAAAATCAAGTATAACAAGAAGTAATTGCCACACAGGGTCATTTCTTGTCATGAAGAAGGTTGAGCTATTACTATATTACGTCTGAAGTTTATAGGGAGTAGTCAAAAAACAGGATCCAAAAACATATAGGAAACATAATAAATTAATTAGCAGTTGCCAAAAAGTGGTGTGAATTTTATTCAAATTCATTTTTCTTTGTTTCATAATGAAGTATTATCAAGTAACTAATCAGGAATCAAACTGCTTTTAGTAATTACCACCTTGATAATTTCTGTGTAATGCTAGTGGGTCAGCTAATTCTATGTCATAGTAATCTTAACAGTGGATTATGGCACACTGTTATTATTTCATTTACTCAAGACAGTAAATGGTTGATTTAGTGTAATAAAAAGACTATGTGCACCGAGAAAGGACAACGGTGAAGGCATCAGGTTGTACTTTGTTACCTGGAATATTCCCTGATACACAGCCAAGTAGAAATACCCATTTCCTTCTGGATTTTACAAAAAATATGACTTTGGCAGAGAAGTGAAATTAGAAGACTAAGACATTCTCTAGAGCTCAATTCCAGACTACTTTGGCCAGAATTACACTTTATTTTAAAAATGGGAACAAAAGGTATCAGAGGAAGGTTTGGAAATATAAATAGATTACTGTGAGAATAGCTTTTCAAGCTTCACTCCAGCTAGACCAGTGCTCTGCTAGCTTGATTGTAGCTTCCAGTTTTCCTTCCTAACTTGTATTTGTTGCATAAATAATATGAAAAAGAAAGGATATCTTAAAAGTTGAATAAATTATTAAAGCTTTCACTCCCTTAACAACTTAAGTCTTTGCTGATTCCCCTGTGAACCTTAACATTTCCAAATGCCATATTATATCATTCTCTTTATTTTCATTTTCAGACCTCACAATCTAAAATGTAGGGTGTTTCTGACCTTTACAAATAACTGAATTGATGTAGCTATTGCCTTCACTCTATCACCTTGATCTACTCATTTTCTCCTGTCTCAGCAGCTACAAGTTTTATCCTGGATTGTGCAATCTGTTACCACAAATATACCAATGACATTACAGATCTTTGTTTCTGGTCATTCTATTATCTGTCTTATGTATTGTTGTCCCAGATTTCTTTTTTTCTTTTTTTATTAACATATAATGTATTATTTATTTCAGGGGTTTAGGTCTGTGATTCATCAGTCTCACACAATTCACAGCACTCACCATAGCACATACCCACCCCAATGCCAGATTTCTATAATAACTTACTCTGCAACTTCATTCTCTCTTCAGAACCATAAGTTGATTCCCGAAATTATTCCATCTAATAAAAGCTTTGATTCTTTTCAGGATTGCCTTTAACCTCCGGGCTTATATATAGATTGTTCCTTTAAACAGTTAATTTCGACAGGATTAGGTTGCATAGAAATACTTCGCCAGGCCTAAGTGGTCTTTCAAGTCATTAGGATAAAGCTATTTGCAAGATAGACCTCTTTACTGATCAAAAGCATTGTTTATCAGTGGGACTCAGTCTGCCACCTGTAGGTCATTACTCATTATTTTTCTAATTACAACTTCATTGTAGTCTGTTCAACCTTAGTCTATAACCCCATCTTTTCTCTCATCTGAACTTTTACCATAGTCTTTTGTTCTTTGAGTCGTGTCCACACTTTTGCCCTTTGAAGTATAATGTAACCAGCTGTCCTAAACGGTCTTAAGTTCTCTTGCATCTCTAAGTCTCTTAATGCTGCTTAAATTATATTTTCTAGTATTTACTCATACATGTCTGCATATTAGTTGGTATTTTATTTTATTGTTCCTGAAGTCAGAAAGAGGGAAGTGAGCCAATGAAAGGGGACTTACATATTTGTGATATTGTGATTTATAATAAGAAATAGGTATTTGGTCTTTGTCCCAGTATGTGGCACAGAGCTCCTAAAACCACTGGAATTTCTAGTGATGAGAGTAATAAAGGTGTTTTTTGATATGTTAAGGAGGTGACTTCCGAATCCCATCTAAGCATGGGGGCTGCTTGCCGGGTGTGATTAGAGGGTTGGGACTTCCAGTCCCATCCCCAGACCTGCTGGGAAGGGAGAGGGGCTGGAGATTGAGTTCAGTCCCCAGTGGTCATGATTTAATCAATCATGCCTGTGTAAGGAAACCTCCATAAAAAAACCCAACAGGACTGGTTTGGAGAGCTTCCAGGTTGGTGAATATGTGGAGATTCTGGGAGAGTGGTGCCCTTGTAGAGGGCATAGAAGCTGCATGCCCTTTCCCTATATCTTGCTCTATGCATTTCTTCCATCTGGCTGTTCCTAAGTTATATCCTTTTATAACAAATAGATTATCTTGAAAGTAAAATGTTGTTCTGAGTTCTTCAATCCACTTTAGCAAATCGGTCGAACCTGGCGGGGGGGGTGGGAGGGGTCTTTGGAACTGCTGCTCTATAGCCAATTGGTCATAAGTGCAGGCGACAACCTGGACTTGCAATGGGCATCTGAAGTGGTGTGTGCAGGGCCCTTCTTGTGGGACTGAGCCCTTAACCCATGGAACCTGATGCTATCTCAGGTAGATAGTGTTAGGATTGAGTTGAATTGTAGGACACCCTGCTGGTGTCCAAAAATTGCTTGATGGTGTGGGAAAACCCTCTCTCCCCTGACACACACACTGGAATTGGTGATCAGAATAGTTTGTTGGTTAGAAGAGAGATCAGAGTCAGCATCAGTAATATTTATGTCCTAACTCGTATGTACTTTTATTCCTGTTGTGTAACAGTAAACCAGTGGTTCTTCAACTTTTATTCCATATAAAAATCTGGTCTTCCAAATAAGGAGGCATTATTTAAAATATAGACTCTGTTCCATCTCCAGAAATACTGTCTGGGAATTTGCATATTTAACATCACTGCAAGTACTATAGGTTGAGACCACTCTTAGACTCAGTCAAGGATGCTTGGTTGTCTATTGGAGGAAATGAGATTCAAAAAGGAAAGAAACAACTTCAACTTTAATGTACACAAGGTGTTCATATGAACATGAACATACTACTTAATACATATATGTGTGTAGGTATACATTTTGACTGCTCATTTTGGTGCATGCTGAGTCAGTTTACCTGACTCATTTCCCTTTATAAATTATATTTTCCTCAAAAATAGGAATTATTATTAAACTCTTTCAAAAAATCTCATGTCACAGAGGTATGATGTATGTACAATGGGTTTTAAATACTGTGATTATAGGGGCGCCTGGGTGGCTCAGTTGATTAAGCGTCTGACTCTTGGTTTCCACTCAGGTCATGATCTTGGGGTTGTGGGATCGAGCCCGTCTCTGGCTCCGCACTGAGGGAGACGTCTGCTTCAGAGTGTCTCTCTCTGTCTCCCTTTGCTCCTTCCCCTGCTTGCTCACACTCACTCTCTCTCTCTCTCAAATAAATAAAAATAAAATCCTTAAAAAAATATTGTGATTATAGTTGTGACTTGTGTTTTCCTGAATGACTCTTATACACCAGACCTGTTCAATGTACTTAACAAATATTTTATCTAATTGACTGAAGAACCTTGTAAAATAAGTATAACTTCACTCTGTTATATAGATAAAGAAACTGAAGTCCCTAGAATGTCATGAGCACATCCTAAGTAAATATATCTCATTAAGTGACTGAGCCAAAATTCAAATTTGGCTCCTAATTCCATACTTTTCTTCATAATGTTGTACAGTTAGTTGTATTTGATTGACTACTTTATGTAAATTATGAGTTTACCTTAAGCCTTTTTCAGTGATGGAGTTAAGTATTTTAAAATCATTAAATCAGTTTATTTTTGATTTTAGAAAAATAAAGACTTAGATAACCCTCGGATATCATACTGAAGAGAATTTCAAATACGGTGCATTTTGTTTTTGTGGAGATCAGACTTTAAGGGGGCAGCATAAGCCCTATCTCCTGGCATTCATGCTGTTTGTTCATCAGCTCCCCTTCAGTGTGAGTGGACCCTGTGATTCTAACCAGTAGCATGCACTGGTAATGGGTAGGTGGTTTCATGAAATTGTAGTGCCTGAATTGCTGGAGTTTCTTTCTGTTGCTGGCTTTGGAAAAGCAACTTTCTGTACAACTGCAAGGAAGTGAATTCTGCCAATACTTGAAGGAGTTTGGGAGCAGTTCCCTCTGAACAGCTTCTGATGCGAACCCAGTCCTGGCAAGTGTCTACATGCAGCCTTGTGACTCTTAAGCAGAAGACCTATTTAAACCATGACTCTTGACCCACAGAAACTGAGAGATAAAAGTGTGTTTTTTTAACCCACCAAGTTTGTGGCAATTTGTTATGCAGCAATGGAAAACTAATACAATTTTGGTTTGTTTTCATCCTTTGCATCTAATGATTGATTATCTAACCAGATACTGAGGTTTTCTGCCATAAGCATATATATTGAGAAAGAAGATTTTTTCCCCCGAAAGTATTAAAACCATTAATTGAACGAATATTTCTATGTTATATTTGGCTGCCGGTGGGTATCATAACCAATTAATCTTTTTGTCTTTTTGCTCCTTTAGCCTCCATAAATCCCTCATTAATTGAACAGACTAAGCATAGCTTTATGCCTCAGTGAGCCTATTTTATATTAGCTTTTTATTTACTTTATATTTCCCTGCAGTGATTTTTTAAAATGGTTTTTCAACTTCTAGTAAAGGTGTATATATTACATTTTTTCCCTCTTATTTAAGCTGACAAACATTTCCTTATGTTCAATAAACGAGAGCTCAGAAGAGCTCTCATTTTTATGGCCGCTTTATGATTATACTTTTGAAATGAGGAGAGAGAAGATGCTCCCACCAATGATACTCCTGACCTCTACCAACCTTTCTCAGGTCCTCAAACATTTCTCCAGCATGTCCCCAGTGGAATAGGGCATTTAGTATCCAAATAAAGTGTGGGTAGGACATGAACGTATCTGCTGTACATCAATTCTATAGTCTCTCACATAGTGAAGCTTTTGGCCTGGGAAAGACTGTGGCCTAAATTTAAGAAAAAACCGAAGAAAGAAAACAAACAAAAAAACTGCCCCAAAGCACAGTGAGATAAACACAATAAATCTTTCAGTGTGGTTTTCCCTCCACTATCAATCCTTTTTCTTTTTGAATATGCTCTCTTTCCATAACCTCTAAGTCCTAGGCTTCTCAAACGTTAATATTCATCCCTACCCACATCATGGGCAAAAATGGAATACTGATGTATTCAGGATTTTCCTGTGAAAACTAAAATATAAAGTAGTCAAAGAAAATAAAGGCAAGTATTTTGGCCCTTTAGGAGTGGGAAAATCTTAAGAACGTCTGTACACTCAGAAGACATAGAAAAGATATACTTATTTGACTACTTATTACAAGAAAAATAGCAAAGGCTCGACAAAGTCAACAAAAGAAAGCCACAAAGCAGAAGGTTAATATCTTTAATAAACAAAGAAATTTTATAAATCCATTGTTAAAGAGGAATAGGTTTCAATATAAACATAGAAAAGAGGTGTAAATAGATAATTCATAGAGGAGAAAAAGCATGTGAGCAATAAATAGATAAAAACATGATCAACCTTATAGTCCTCAGGGAAATGCAAATTAAAATAAGAATGAGATAACATTTTATCTGGAAGATTGGAAAACCATTAAAATATTTGAAAACATAAATGCTGACTGACATAAGAAAAAATAATCTATTACAGATCCGAATGTGAATTGCTATTATCCTTTTTGGAAGACAACCTGGCAGGATATATTATGATTTAAATTTCATATTCTTTGACTCAAAATTGAGGAATTGCATCCACAGATTTATCAGTATATAAGAAAGTATGCGCTTGGCTGCATTCACTATTGATTCCTGCTAAAAATAGGTATTGAGATGTTGGTGGGAACCATCTATTGGTAGTGTGAGAAAGGGGTTAGGTCTAAGGATGGGAATGGAGATCCTAGGCAGGGATTTATTTGGCCTTCCAGTTTTACAGTTTTTAGGACACCTCTTTCAAGTCACACACATAGCTTTGTTTTGATGTATTTTTAGGCGAGGGGGATGTATTCCAATGTAGCCTTTCTATCACACCTGTAACTGCCAGCAACCTAAGATCCGTAAGACGGGGTTGCCAGTCCCAGTGACTCCCTTTGTAAATAGCAGACTTCTTTCTAGATAACTTGTTTTTCCTTTCTGCACTCTGTTGTCTATCTTCTACTTTACCTGCTCATTGTTACGTAAGAGATCTTATAGGCCACGGTATTTGATTATGGTTCTAACAAAACCAATAAATAAATAAATAAATAAATAAAACTATGAATAAAAATATATTTAAGAAAAATCTTCTTGGAACAATGTTACCTGTTATCATTTATTCCAGCCAGTATTGTCCTAGAATTTCCAGTGAGTAAAGTGAAGCATGACAAAGGAATAAAAAGTTTATAATTTGAAGAAAATGAAAAAAAACCTGTCATTATCTGCATGTGACATGACTACATATGTAAAAATTTCAAAGACTACAGCAAAACGATTGCAATTACTAATGTATTAAGTTGCTGAATACAAAGATACATAAAAATCATACTCTTAAATAGGACCAACAAAGTATAGGAAGTAAGAAAATAAGGTATCTTTTGCCATAGCATCAAAATATATAAAATACCTAAGAATAAAACTAATTATAGACAACACCTCTAAATTGAAAACTACAAAACATTTTTTAAAGAGTAAATGTAGGAAAGTACTTGATGATCTTGGGATAAAAAAAATATATATATATTTCTTAAATGGGACAGAAAATCAGTAACCCTGGAGGAGAAGAAAATTATAAACCACATGAAAATTGAAAACTTAACACTTATTGAAGGATACTTAAAGAGTGGAAAGGCAAGCCAGGGAGTAAAGGAAAATATATACAACACATAGATCCAGTGAAGGAGGTCTTGTATCCAGTGAAGAAAGTATATAGATTATTCCCACATATAATTTTAAAAAGACAACCCTATAGAAAAAGGTTTAATGGTGTATAAGATGATGTGGGAAGCTCTTCTACTGTATACCAAAGTATGATCATTGTTTCAGGGAAAAGCCCTCAGGCAATGAATTGTGAGCTGAGCAAGCCACTTTTCTCATGAAACACCATCTCATTTGAAAAATGACAAACTGTAGGTATTTCAGTTTGGATATTTTGTATCACTTTTCTTGAAAAAATTTTGTTGTCAATTATAAAATTCAAACTTCAAGAAGAAATGAAAATTTCGGACAAATAGCATCTGTCACTGTTAGCTTGAAAGCTCATAATGCTTTAGAGATTTCTGGTAAGATACTAACAAATGTGTGGTTTTTTTATATTATATAATAAATGTGCCAAAATTTGGGAGATCTACCTAACTCAGTAAACTGTAAATTGGAGAGCTGTGAAATGAAGAGAGACTCTGAGCCGCTTACTATGGGGTCCTGAGGCATTAGAAACTGACAGCGAGGAACCTGAGTTCTGAGACTGACAAAGCCCTGGGATGCTGATGGGCCTTTTAGTCTGGTTGGATATTTGAGTGCCAGGACAGATTTCCGTGACTGACTGTTCACTGCAGAGATGCTTTCGTGTGTTTCACAAGCAGTGATAAGTGAAAAAAAGCAATGATCATTTATTTAAAGCAACCAACAACTGCCCTACACTTGGAATCTTGTTGCTTTCCTGCTTAATATTGGATTTCCTGGCATGGCACAAGGGCTCCTTTTTATCTGTCCAGTCACATCTGCTTCCACTGCCCCTTCACATGTTATTTTTCACCCATTTATTTCTGTTACTCAAATATTTTTCGTTTTATCACGTGTTTTTTCGTATGCTTTTTCTTCTGCTTGAACTTTCATTCACTGTCATCTTTTTTTGAATGAAAAGCTGCAGATTCACCTAGAGCATCTCTTCTTTCTCTGTTATCTTTGCATATTATGTATTCCTCCAACATAACATTTACCTTAATAAATTTTATTTATCTTTACCTATGGACTGTAAGAGTCTCACAGGGGTAGTTCTTTTTATATTAGCATTCCTAGCAGTTAGCATTATTTCTTGGTATCTGTAAGGAATAAACATAAATGGATAAACCGATTGTGGCAGATAAAAGGAGGGACATAATTACATTAAGCTTTTGGATTCACTGTTGTCCAAAGAGTCTACAAAGGAAAGAGGTAGGAAGAGTAGGAATATAAATTATAAGTTGAATTTTATCACCTTTCTACACATACTCAACAACATCTAGTGGAATCAGGGATAATGAAATACTTGATTTAACAACATCTAGTAGAATCAGGGATAATGAAATACTTGATTTAACAGAGAGATCCTGCTGTCAGGTTAAGATAACAGAACAAATTGAATAAAAGAAGGAAAATTGGCATGCTATTAACAAACTGTTCCATCTGAAATACAAGGTCAGATGAATCTACAAAAAGTAATACAGAGACCATCAAAGTCTCTTCTCTAGAATTTAAGTTTGTTTGGGATCATTTTTGTTTCCCCTGTGGAATTTTAGTTGTAAGTATTCATGAAACTATATTTTTTAAAGGCTTAGTGGTAATTTTATACTATTTCTCTAAGTTGTGTTTTGTTTTTACTAGTTTTTCTCTCACTCAATTCCCTCCACCCCTTTCTTGATCTTCTCTTTTTCCTACTATAGGCCTCTATGCCGTTTTTATTCTTTTTTTTTTTAAGATTTTATTTATTTATTTTGACACAGAGAGAGAGACAGCGAGAGAGGGAACACAAGCAGGGGGGAATGGAAGAGGGAGAAGCAGGCTTCCTGCCGAGCAGGGAGCCCGATGCGGGGCTCGATCCCAGGACCCTGGGACCATGACCTGAGCCGAAGGCAGACGCTTAACGACTGAGCCACCCAGGCGCCCCGCCGTTTTTATTCTTATATGAGCCTCTCTTTTTGGCTACCTCCCTAGCTCTTTTCCATGTGATACCTTTGGCAATCTCAGGATTCCACCAATGGAGATGTAATTGATATGGAACTAGGCATTATCATCTTTCACGTAGAGTTTTATAATAACTTTCTAAATAATCTCCCTTGTTTTTTCTCTCCTGTATTTTGGAGAATTGTATTTTTATTCCAAATATTTGCATGTCTTTCTTGAGGACTTGCTCCTGCTTGTGGGAGGATTATAGATCTGGTTTTAATGTCAGACTTGACCCCATGACTTGCTGTGGTCAATGAAATGTGATTAGAAGTAACTCAGGGCACTTTTGTGCAGAAACTTTAAGAGCCAGCTCCTGGTCCAGCCTGTCTCTTTTTTCCTTTGGTGTGAGACCAGCATTGTCCCAGATAGCAGCTGTCCTATCAGAAAAAAGGCAACATGGAACAGAGCCACAGCTGATCCACAACAGCTATGTGATGTGAGGAAAAAAAACCTATTTTTCTTTGCTTTTAAGCCTCTGAAATTTTAGTGTTGCCAGCTACCACAGTAGAATTTAGTCAACAGTGATTCATGGCCTCTCCCCGCATCCAGTCTCAACACAGCAGCCAGAGTGAGTTCTTTAAATTGTAAATCGGTTTGTCCAATTTACCTCGTTTAAACTCGGACATGCTTCTCCATTCCACATGAGTAAAAGACAGAGTTTTGCAATGACTGCAGAGACCCGCCGGATGGGCCACCTCACTTCCACCTTAGCTTTGTGAATGCAGCATTGACTACTCCCCTCTCAATCATGGAGCATCAAGCATTCAGGCCCTCTCATTCCTCGAATAAGCTCCTACATCAGGAATTTTGCATAGAATGTTCCCTCTTCCTTCTGGCTGGCTCCCTCACCTGCTTCCTGTCTTTGCTCAGATGTTACTTTCTCAATGAGGCCTGCCGGTGATCACCGGATTTAAAATAGCAGCTCCCTTTGCTTGTGCTCTCTCGCTCTCTGTCAAATAAATAAGTAAAATTAAAAAAAAAAATAGCAACCTGTTAACTAACCCCTCCCCTCACCAATGGCACATGCCATATCCTCTTTAGTCTGATTTATGGGTTTTTTTTCCTATTACATTTATTATTTATTGTCTATTACCACTCTACAGAACATAAGCTTTGTGAGGTCAGGAATCTTGTTCTGTCTTGTTTACACCATAGTAAACTAGAATAGTACTTGATCCATACAATAGGAACTTTTTGGTGATAAGCATTCAGACAGGAAAAAAGAAGTCTAGCTATTTACTACTTATTTCACGTTTATCTCAGTTGATCTGTGAAGTCCTAATCTATACATCTTTATTAAAACCAATTTGCCAGAGAGGAGATTGTGTGTAAGGCCAGAATATATGACACACACATATATATTCAGCTATCTGAAGCCTGCTGTTATGACAAGAGCCCTAGAAAAAAATGTCAAGATAAGTGAAATTTGCATTTGGCTTTTCACCTCCTTCTTGGGATTCTTTATTTTTGTTTGAATAAAAGAGGGAAGAGTTATAATTATTCAGGTGATGAAATATGTTTTTTTTAATTTGTCTTATATATGACAGAATAAAGGGACCAGAAACACTAAGTAACTTTCATATTGCTCTTCTTTCCTTCACTCTAACCCAAAGGTCAGCGAAATGAGTCAGGGAGAAGGGTGAGAAGAACAGAGTGGGGAAACAGTGGAAATCCAATCATGGCTCCTCCCAGACTGAAGATTTCCCATCCTAACACAGGCCTGAGCGGAGAGAGCAAGAAAGCTTAGAAGTAAATGAAAAATTAAAGCCTTGATATTAGACTGGACTGGATTTTTATTACCAGAAAAAAATAATTTGGTGGAGTTAGTTTAAAGGGCTGTGATAAAAAAAAGGTCAAGTTGTTGTCCTTGAATGCTGTTGATTCCAGCATTCACTAATATAGTTATGTTATTTATAGTAAATGTTATAGTATATGTTATAAAATTTATTCTATTTAATGATGATTTTCTAATTGGTCTAATTGGTCTTAATCAGTCATTGAACCTTCCTTTTACAGACCCTTTTAATACCAAATGTATCCATAGAAGCTGCTTTTAGGCAACCAACTTGAACACTGGCAACCTGAGTGGGGTAGAAGGGCCCACAGTGACACCCCCCCCTACCCCGGCTGAATACAAACAGACCCATTAGGTGACTCACCTCAAATATCCATAAGCCCTAGCTGACCAACAGGTTACTTACACCCAGACACAGTTATCAAGAAAGGAAAATTCCATACATTTCCATACTTCCTCACGTTCCCCCTGAACTATAGTCTCCCCCACCACTGTTTCCTAGCAGACAGCCTCTTCTTGGCTGTCCAGCCCGCCCCTACCTTACAGTGTATTCAATAAACTTCTATCTCCTTTGTTTTGCCTCAGGTGAATTCTTTCACTACACATGCCACTGGCTTTCACCTGGTAGAGTCACTCCACAGTATCCGGTTTTAATTAATACCTCTTATAGGGTTGTATTATTTTTGCTTGATTTTTGATAATCCTATGGGAATCATTAGGAAATATCTTCTTGTTTTGGCTTTTGGCTGAGAGGAGGTGAAGGTGCAACTGTCTTCGGTCGTCTGAATCTGGGTTCATCCGACATCAGCTGCCTCCACCGTGCTTCCCAAGTTCCACCCCAGTGAGATCAAAGTGTATACCTGAGGTGCGCTGGTGACAAAGTCGGTGCCACGTCTACCCTGGCTCTGGAGATCGGCCAGCTCGGTCTGTCTCCAAAAAAGATTGGTTATGACTTCACCAAGGCAACCAGTGATTGGAAGGGTCTGAGGACTACAATGAAACTGACTATTCAGAACAAAGAAGCCTAGATTGAAGTGGTACTTTCTGCCTCTGCCCTGATTATCAAAGCCCTCAAGGAACTGCCAAGAGATAGGAAGAAGCAGAAAACATTAAACACAGTGGAAATATCACTTTTGATGAGATTGTCACCATTGCTTGACAGATGCAGAACCACTCTTGAGTCGGAGAACTCTCTGGCATCATTAAAGAGATCCTGGGGACTCCCATTCCGTGGGCTGTAATGTTGATGGCCGCCACTCTCATGACATCATCAATGACATCAATAGCAGTGCAGTGGAATGCCCAGTTAGTTAAGAACTACAAGGCAAAATATTTCAATAAAGGATCATTTGACAATCAAAAAAAAAAAAGAAAATATCTTAATTTTCTTTCTTTTATTGTGTTCCATTTTATTCATTTTACTGTTACTTTTGGTGCGTAATCTCTCAATCAGGTTATTTAAAGTCCTGGAGTTTGTTATGTGTTAGACTTTCCTTCACACAGATGTGTTTCACAGTATCAGTTGCCACAGTAGCACCAAGGCCTTTAAGAGATCATTTTATAGGATTAAGGAAATGTCTCTGAAAAAATAAGTTTGATTGAAAAAGATGAATGTGTAATCATAAAGGCAATTATAGGGGCACCTGAGTGACTTAGTCACTTAAGCACCTGCCTCTTGATTTTGGCTCAGGTCATGATCTCAGGGTATAAGATTGAGCCCCGTGATGGGCTCTATGCTCAATGGGGTCTGCTTGAGATCCTTTCCTTCTCCCTCTGCCCCCACTCCCGTGAGCTCTTTCTCTCAAGTAAGTAAATAAATATAGGCCTGGCTATATTTATTTATTTATTTTAAAAATATATATATATATATTTTAAAAGCAATTATAAAGGTTTCTGACTGGATGTAGAAGTTCAATGTTATTTAGCTAGTTTCACCTAGGTCTTTCTGCAGTGCACTTCCAGGCCCTAGGGAAAAACCTAGTCATAGAGGATATAAAAATTTAGAAATCTAATATTTTTTTCTAAGAGACGCTAAGGAATTAGTTCTCCAAGCCAGTCTTTTGCATAAAATCAGGAACCCTTCACATTTAAACATTTTTTATTTTATTTAAAAAATAGGAGTGTTCTTAGTATGGTTAATGTTAAGCTGTGTATTTGTCAAGAGCTTTATGATGGAAGGAACAGTTTTACATTTGTTACTGGGATTTGTTTCATGACAACCAGATACAGAATGGTTGTTTTGAAATTTACCTAAGGTCTAACAGGAACTCAGACTGTTTTTGCCACACTTCACTACTTTCTTACCATTGGAAAGGAAAGTGGTGATCCCGTGTCCTACATCTGGGGAAAAAAACCCACAAAATTTGGCTCTGTCAACCATGAAATTTGAGTGCATCTTAAAGATTCAAGTATACCGTATTTTGCTTTAGAAATTTTGCTATCTGATATCAGGCCAAAGGATAAAACATGATTTGACTAGTACAATTACCTTAGGCCATTGGCTGATACAACATGTTGAAGTGTATTTGATTTCCAAAATATCTTTAACACAAAGTCATCTGTTTAGGTCTTTCTTTCCATAAAGTTATAATTTAGATGAAATTTGTCTTTAGTGTATTCAGTCTTCCTTTTTAACTCATTTTTTATTCTAGTTAGATAATTTTTTTTAAGATTGCTATTTAATCTCATTTTTCCACATAAAAACTTACTCTCTTGCAAGGTTTGATAAAAGTATTAAAAAGTCTAATGAGACGTAATGTGTTAGCTCTCTGTGATATCTGCAATTATTTTAAGACAAAGAAATGTCAGATATTAGCAAGCAAGTTAGGAGGGATCTGAGGTGATAATCGAATCTCTAAATTCTCTGAATTTGTACAACACAGTAGTTGCCTACTCTGCTCAATATTCCTGGCCCATGGACAGCATGTATTCATTTGGTCCCAGTGGTTTGTTGGGGGCAGTCTCGAAGTTCAGAAACAATAAAGGAAAAGAATTTAAAAAGATCAAAGATCCAAAGAGAACACATACATGTACATATTATAAAAGACCATATATGGCAATTATATAATTGACTCAGCAATTGGTTCTCTCTGCCCTGTAACATTACACATCTTTACTCACTGACTTTGTTTTGCCATGTAATGCTAAAGCAAACAAAAAGACTAGAAATAAACTAAGCATTAATTAAGAAAGATTGGTTGAAGAATTTTTGATAAATATATAACATGGCATATCATGCAGCTAGTTTTAATGAAAACTAGATTTAATTAGATTTAATGAAAATTAGACATATTTCCATGAAGAGATGTCATTCACGTATTATATGTGGAAAGAGAACACATCTTAGATGAAAGTAGATAATAGAGTTCACTTTATAGAAAAGAGTAAAAAATCATGATATATTTATATAGATAAATATTTCAAAGAACAGACACCGTTGGACACTGATTACTTCAGAAATAGTGAGATTGGAGGAGGAAAGTTAAGATTTTTAACATTTTCTTTTTACAACTTTGCACTGTTCACTTTCTTAAAACTATATTTCTTTCTATAATTAAAAATTCAATAAAAAACAGGAACATACAAAACAAAACAAAACAAAAATAATAACTTGAAAATTTTTAAATTCAGATGACATTTGCTAACTGACATGAACAGGATTGGGGGAGGAAATATGACCAAATACTGGCTCTGACCAGTCACTTCTTCCCAGGTAGTTCCCAAGGAAAGCATTTGGGAAAATCTGGCAGTTCTCTTCCTGCCACTCAGAGAATTCTGTTCTGACCTAATTTCTCTCCCCACCCTAGTTTCCAGGGAAATCCTTGTTTGCCAAAAGAGCTCTTTGTTGTTCTGTCAGTTAAGTTAGAAAAAAAGAAAAAAAAAAGCGTAGCATAGGATTAAAGGTGGTCGATTAGGGTGAAGTGTATGGATATGCAGGGAAAAATATTTGGTGTGAGATGTGTTAAGGCCAAAGAAGACAGAAGAGAGAAGGGCGTTATTAAAATCCTTGCATCGATTAATATATGGTTGATATATTAATCAAACTGTTGGAGATATGCAAATAAAGATCCATGGTTAATTTGATTCTTTGGCTTTTAGACTTACTATTTTTTTTAATATTGTGATAGAACTCTGAAAAGAGACCCTGTGAGTCATGGCTCTAATGTTTTAAAATAACATTTTTCTTAGATGGGTGTCTGGTCAAAAACCATAATACAGACAACTTGTGTACTATGTTGTTTTAGTGAATTTTGCATGATAAACCTGCCTAACAAACAGATCAGCAATCCCAGTGATTTACAATGAGAGACATGGTCTTGATGTCTGGGAGTGGCTGGGGTGGCTGTTCTTCATTCAGCAAGTCAGCTTCACATCTGCTCCACAGATCTTTCATTCTGAGACCCAGGCAAGATCTTCTGATGCCAGATGGCAGAAGCACAAGAGCACAAGCTAAACCACACAAGCTGGTTTCAAGTCTCTGATTAGATGTGGCCCACGTTATCCTCACTTACATGGCCCTGGTCAAAGCAAATCGTATAGATAAGCCCGAAGCTGGAGTGACAGGGGAATATATTTCACCCCAAGAGCCAGGCACTGCCAAGGCAGATGGAAAAGGATATGAGAGTATAATTCTATTATAGGGAGAGAGTGGAGAGCTGATGGCAGTAATCCAAGATGGGGCTGGATCACATGGAGCATTTTTTTCTCTTAAGCTAGTTAGGCTTAAAAAGCTTCAGTCCTAACTCTGTGATAAAGATTACTCTTTCTTTTTCCAAACTTCCCCTCCACTACAACATCAAAACCTTTTGATGATTTAAGTGGCACAGGAGAAATGTCTAATCCTATGCTCTGCCACTTTGGAGAAAATCACCTAGTTTGTTGGCTAGCAGCATCAACTACAAAATAAGGGGGCCAAATTAAAGCACTTCTAAAGATGTTTCTATCTTTAAAATGCTATAAGCTCTGCCATATTGCTTATATTAGTTTCACTTTAAATATCATGCTTTCCTAAGTAAATGAAATATTACCTTTATATTTTTTTGAATGCTTGTATATCCATTGAGTAAAATCTGTCCTTGATTTTACTTTTGCAGAAGTAACTATATTCTTAGGCAGATAGAACTGAGTAAGGGAATCAAAACATGACAAAGCGGTTTAATTTACGTAATCTCAACTTTGTCTCCTAAGCAGAACAGAGTGAAGATAATGCTGACCAACTCACTATGCATAATGCATTGTGTAACTCTATGGCTCATGCTGACACAGTTATAATATTTATCTGAGAGAGAAAAAACTTATGCAATGTGTTGATGCCTTGATAAGTATATTCTAAAATATTTTAAGTGCTTAAATATAAGTTAAACCCTGAAATCATGGTACAGAGAGGGGACCTACTCTGGGACCAATGCAAACTTGAATTATTATTGAACAAACTGGAGAGGTTTGAAAGTGGATTACCAAGAGATTTCTTAAGAACTAATTTTTTATACTGGATTAGTGAAAGTTCTTATGGTTTATTAATTTGTATGCCCTTTAGAAATCTTTTTATTTATCTTCTTACATTTGCTTGAAAAAATCCTTATGAGTATTTAAGTTAAAAGAAAAATAAAAGGACTTTTAACATTTTTCTTGCCTAATTCAATAGCAATTGCAGATAAGGAAAATGCTATTAAAATAGTTTTAAGTGTGTCTTTACTCCTGTACAGACTGAATGAGTATTACAATTCACACATGCAAATGCACATATATCATTAAAGGATTTAGGTAAAAATAGATAAAATAGGAAAAAAGTTTCCTTTAAAAACGTAAGTCTGATAATGTAAACATTACTAATTTATACTTATTTGTTTAACAAAGGAGTTGAAGCTGCTTAAAATATGGGTACCATGAAAATGGTTAAAGTAAACAGTTGAGAAATTAAGTAAAGGAAAAATAAGGTTAGAAAGACAACAAAAGCAGGGACTCAAATAACACAAGTAGAAATGCATATCATAGGTCTTACGTAGTTATCAGAGATGGGCCACATATTTAGCCCTATTTTACTTAAAGCAAGATAAAAGTACCAATTATGTTGTTAGCAAGACAAATTTAAACCTACTGTTAATGAGAAGACAGGTGTTTCTGCAACTGAAACTTGAAATCCATTTCTTTTATGAAATCTTCTGGACAGTGCATGAATTAAAAAGATGCTTTGTGATATAATGGACAATATACTCAATGGAAGCCTTATAATAAATACAATAATGCATTTTGGTTTTTGTTTTTGCTTTTTCTGAGAGTGAGTGTGAATGGAGGGATAAGAGGCAGTGGGAGAGGGAGAGAGAGAGAATTAGATTAATTCTTAGATTAATCTAAGAATCTTAGAGATTCTAGAGAATTAGATTAATTCTTAGATTAATCTAAGAAGATTAATCTTAAGAATCACTGAGCATGGAGCCCAACATGGGGCTTGATCCCATGACTCTGAGATCATGACCTGAGCTAAAATCAAGAGTCAGATGCTTAACTGACTGAGCCACTCAGGCACCCCAATACAATAATGCATTTAATACAACTTTTAAAGATAGTGTTCTTTTGGTTTGATTGATGACAAGACACTGTGGTGAAGTTCAGTAAGAGTGATTTTATATTAAACTGAAATAGGACAGCCTGTTTGTGTTGATATCAAGCTATTAAATACTATATATTAACCTATTATGACTCTTTTTGGACAAGGAGTTGTATTTTTATAGATAATAAGTCAAACAGCATTCTGCTTCCTTAGTGGTAGTGCATGCAGTTTGATTTGTACCACTGAGTAAGCTGGATGCTATCTTGTATACAATTAATACAAAACTTGCTAAACTTCTGTTATGTAGTTGGTTATAAAGAAGGAAACTCCTAGCTTTCCACAGGAGTTTTAAGCTCTAGTATTGCACAGAAAGTTCTCCAAAGTAGGACTTGAGTGCCGGTACGGGCTCATTGGCCATTTTGTGTTCCTTATCCATCACTAACCCTTTTTCGGAAGCAGATAAATGAAGTGGTGCATCAAACAATCCAGAGGAAACTTCATTCTTTTTTTTTTTTTTAAATTTTTTTATTAACATATAATGTATTATTTGTTTCAGGGGTACAGGTCTGTGATTCATCAGTCTTACACAGTTCACAGCGCTAACCATAGTACATACTCTCCCCAATGTCCATCACTCAGCCACCGCATCCCTCCCACCCCCCTCCACTCCAGCAACCCTCAGTTTGTTTCCTGAGATTAAGAGTCTCTTATGGTTTGTCTCCCTCTCTGGTTTCATTTTGTTTCATTTTTCCCTCCCTTCCCCTATGATCCTCTGTCTTGTTTCTCAAATCCCTCATATCAGTGAGATCATATGATGCTCTGATTGACTTATTTCGCTTAGCATAATACCCTCTAGTTCCATCCATGTCGTTGCAAATGGCAAGATTTCTTTTTTGATGGCTGCATAATATACCATTGTATGTGTATATGTATACACATACCACATCTTCTTTATCCATTCATCTGTTGATGGACATCTCGGCTCTTTCCATAGTTTGGCTATTGTGGACACTGCTGCTATAAACATTGGGGTGCACGTGCCCCTTTGTATCACTGCTTTTGTATCTTTGGGGTAAATACCCAGTAGTACAATTGCTGGGTCATAGAGTAGCTCTATTTTCAACTTTTTGAGGAACCTCCATACTGTTTTCCAGAGTGGCTGCCCCAGCTTGCATTCCCACCAACAGTGTAGGAGGGGTCCCCTTTCTCTGCATCCTTGCCACCATCTGTCGTTTCCTGACTTGTTAATTTTAGCCATTCTGACTGGTGTGAGGTGGTATCTCATTGAGGTTTTGATTTGGATTTCCCTGATGTGGAGTGGTAACGAACACCTTTTCATGTGTCTGTTGGCCATTTAGATGTCTTCTTTGCAGAAATGTCTGTTCATGTCTTCTGCCCATTTCTTGATTGGATTAGTTGTTCTTTGGGTGTTGAGTTGGAGAAGTTCTTTATAGATTTTGGATACTAGCCCTTTATCTGATATGTCATTTGCAAATATCTTCTCCCATTCTGTCAGCTCTCTTTTGGTTTTGTTGACTTTGCTGTGCAAAAGCTTTTTATCTTGATGAAGTCCCAATAGTTCATTTTTGCCCTTGCTTCCCTTGCCTTTGGTGATGTTTCTAGGAAGAAGCTGCTGTGGCTGAGGTCGAAGAGGTTGCTGCCTGTGTTCTCCTTTAGGATTTTGATGGACTCCTGTCTCACATTGAGGTCTTTCAACCATTTGGAGTCTATTTTTGTATGTGGTGTAAGGAAATGGTCCAGTTTCATTCTTCTGCATGTGGCTGTCCAATTTTCTCAACACCATTTGTTGAAGAGACTGTCTTTTTTCCATTGAACATTCGAGGAATCTTCATTCTTTAGGGCTGTCTTCCTAAGAGCTGCGTTGGAAGCTTTAGTAACTGTTTATTAAATTATACACACACACAATCTAATAATAATCTCTTTGAAAGATTTAAATGAAAATGGAGACATGAAGTTTCTCCTGCAGTATAAATTAATCCAAGTATACCATGAAAGAAATAGAGTGTTCCTTATAAACTTCACAGAGGTAAAAAGCTGAAATGTCAGCAGAAGTTATGACATATGATAACTGGTCTCTGAGTCTATCTCATTGAAAATGTAAGTGCTTAGAAAGAGTTGAAAAGAATTGGGCTGACAATGTTTGCAGTCACTGTCATTTGCAGGGTTTTGGGATTTGGACCATTTTTGTTATTGTTTATTTACATTTTTTCCCTATTCTATACATTTTTGAGTTTTCTATAATGAACGTATTAATTCTGCAACCGGGAAAGTTAATTATGCCTGTTACTTCAAATTGATCATCCTGAAAAATATTCACAACAACAAGATTTAGTGAGGTCACTATTAAATTTATGATTGTCTTTGGATCTTTTAGTTAGAATGATATCGAATCAGAATATGCCTTTTTACCTCAAATCAAACCTATGATTTTCTAAGTTGAAAGTAATGAAGTAAAAGAAATATTTCCATTACTTGTTTAATGAGAGATAAATGCAGTCCAAGCCATAATATTTGTTAATGAATCTATTTCTGATTATCTTACACTGATCAGGGAGGAAGAATCCATAATGTTTGGTGAGGAATGTTAAATTCATGAGAAGTAGAACTTTTATTAGGCCCAGGAAAATGGGTTAGAATTGAAAATCATTCCCAAGATCTGCCTTACCTTTGGGAGCAGAAGCCCATTTGTGATCTAAGTGTCAAGTCCCTATTTCTATTTTGGCACAGGCTAGATTTCACCTGAAATAATTAGGGACAATATTTAGTGACTTCATTAGTTCTGATGGTGGTGTTTCAAGATGGCACTCAAACTCTGTTTCTATTGTATCATCATAAGAAGGATGAGACATGATAAATAAGTGTCATTAACTAAATATGGTGCTTCCATATAATTATTTAATATAACATTGATCATTAAATATGAAATTTTCATTTTCATTTTGTGTGATTAAAACCTAGTTAAATTAAACGGTCCATGTGAAGGTAATATTTTGTTTGTTTTTAAAATATTTGTTTATTTTTCTGAGTCTACCTAATTATCATTTCTGAAATTTATTTTTTTTAGGTTTTATTTATTTATTAGAGAGAAAGAGAGAGAGTACAATCAGGGGGAGCGGCAGACAGAGGGAGAGGGAAAAACAGGCTCGAGGGGCTCAATTCCAGGATCATGACCTGAGCTGAAGGCAGATGCTTTAACCAACTGAGTCACTCAGGTACCCCTATTATTTTTTTAAAGATTTATTTATTTTATTTTGGGAGAGAGAGGGAGAGAGAGCAAGGAGAGGGCAGAGGAAGAGAATCTCAAGCAGACTCCCTGCTGAGTGCAGAGTCCAATGCAGGTCTCAATCCCGTGACTCTGAGATCATGACCTGAGCTGAAATCAAGAGCCAACCACTTAACTAACTGAACCACCCAGGCACCCCTGAAATCTATCATTTTTAAGGCATGAAGTAGTCAGGTGTGTTTTCTTCAGAAAGCTCATGATCTAATTACCCAATCTGTTTGTTTGTAATTGGTTACTGTTTTTCAGGGGAGAAGTCACGGTGCCAAAAATGCAACATAAAACCCTTCAGTGATTTTTTTTTTTTTTTTTTTTAAGATTTTATTTATTTATTCATGAGAGACAGAGAGAGAGAGAGAGGCAGAGGGAGAAGCAGGCTCCCAAGGAGCGGGAAGCCCGATGCGGGACTCGATCCCAGGACCCTGAGATCATGACCTGAGCCGAAGGCAGACGCTTAACCATCTGAGCCACCCAGGCGCCCCCCTTCAGTGATTTTAATTAGAAGTATAGATTGTCCAGGGTTAAGCGTCCAACTTTTGATTTCGGCTCAGGTCATGATCTCAGGGTCCTGAAATTGGACCCCGCATCTGACTCTGCACTCAGTGGGGAGTCTGCATGAGAATTTTGTTTCTCTCTCTGCCCCTCACTCCCCCCTAAAATAAATAAATAAATCTTAAAGACAAAACAAAACAAAAAGAACAAAGAAATGTAGATTTTCCAGAAGTCATTAGGAAGAGAACTTTGGGGTTTGCTTGAAATGCTCCACTTGAATAGGCAGTGAGAATCAGGAGGCCTCTTACCATACTAGGTTTCTCTTGGCCAAAGATTCTGTTTAGACCTTTAGCGACGTTTATTAGAACCCTGGTGCCTCTAACTTGCAAGGAATATGAGAATTTTTTTTTGTGTGTGAAATAATGTGAACCAAAAGAAAAGTAGAAATATTCTCCATATTTGTAATCAAGATTTCCATGCTATAGATGAGGCATTTTTCACAATTATATAGCTGCAGTTCATTATCTCCTACTGGCCAATTAGATAGAGTTTATTAATTCCCAGATCTTAGATTTGATGTTTGAGATTTGATGCAAAATTGATACAAAAAAAATGGTTTGGCAAATCTCTATTCTATGTAGTGTGATACAGCTAAGGGAAAGATCTTCAGACTGTCAAGTATGTTTTTCAAAGCCTTCCTTCAATACAAATGCTACCAGATGGAACTTACTTCTGCCTGTGCTTAGTTCATTGATAATGTAAACTTGGGAGATTCACATATACCTTAGACTGGGTATTTAATATAAACAAGTATGAGAATGGGATGCAAATAAATGCTATCTGGAAATTATCATGCAAACTAACCTCTCTGGACATCTTTTTTATATAAAAACAATGGATTTAGAAAACAAGAAATCCCTAATGCTCATCAGGATTCACATTATGGAGACCATTTTTGGCTTATGTTAAGTGCCCTATCTTTTTCTATCTCCATGCTTAATGATTTATGGAAAAGTTTTATTTTTAAGTGATTGTTTTTAATATCTAAGAAATATTCTGTAAAGTTTTTTTATATTGAATTGATTGCAGTCAACTCTGAACTATACTACTACCACTTCTCTTGTCTTTATGCACTTTCTCTCTTTAAAAAACATTTTGTTTTCTTCAGGATCACAGATATTTAGTAAATTGACATGCATTGAAATTTTTAGTGTTCAGTTTACTGCTGTATAGGGAATTATAATAAAACTAAGAAGAGACTTTGTTCTATCTTTAAAAACTCATTATCTGATGGGTATGATGGGACAAAAACAATCAGGAAACATTAAGTCATTCATGAGGATAATGGTTAGAACCTTATATGAGACTCAGGAGGCTAGATTCACAAATTTCCCACTAATTAGAGATGTATGATGAAACAAGTCAATAAACTTTCTGATTCTCAGTTTCCGTCTCTGAAAGATAAAAGAAAAAAAATATTTCAGTGGTTCCTTTCGTTTCTACAAATTTTATGATTTATTGTAATTATTATCTGTTCATGTTTTCTGATTTGAACTATACTTGTGACTATCTATAGTTTCAGAATAAGGTTATTAAAATTACAGAAAGAAGAAACACTTAGAATGTTAAATATTTTAAATTATTTGTCTCAATGATATTCTAAAAACACAATACATGTTCATTTAGAAAAGTTAGATTCATTCAAAGGGCAGCAAAACCCAGAGAAGCATTGCTAGACTATGGGTATAACTATGTGATAAATAAATATTGCTTTTAGACTTTGGTATTTTGCTTTTTTAGTTCATCTAAAATATTTTAGTCAAAAATTTATCCTGATGTTTGACTTGACACTTTGAGAAAATTCTGTGAATTTTAAAATTCAATGACTACATTCTAGGATGCAATACCAAAGATGATGTAAAAATAAACCACTATGAGCAGACACCTTAAATAAACACAATAATTCCATCAGGGAAAAGCAATATAGGGCATTACTAACCATTTACATATACTTATAAACAAGACAGAAATAAAATACTAGAGAACAGAGGTAAGGTAATATTCTTAGAATTAGCAACACTGTTCGTAGAAAAAAGTGAACTTCTTTACCCTGGGCCAGGGACTATTTTCCTGCATACTTTTAAAGAAAGTATATAGTTATAACCTGGATTATGCTATATATTCACCAAAAGAAGTCCTTGAAGAAACTCCAACTGAAAGAATAGTAGACTCTAGGAGAATTTTAAAGTTGTTAATAAACCAAGTTAGCAGAATCTCTTGATCAATTTCCAATATGCTAGTTTCGGACCATATTTACCAAAAATATTTATCTTGCTGAGACTTCTTTGCAAAGAATACTTCTAAGTAGCTATTATTATTAATCATGAGCAAACACTGTGGAATAAGAAAATGTGAGTGACAACATAACCTTTGCTCTGGTTTCAGACTGAGTTGTCATGAGAACTATGTTAAGGGGTAATGTTGGTTTTATTGCATTATGGAGAAATTTTTCAGAAGAAACCATTCCCTTCCCATGTAGGACAAGGACAAGCTTCCACGGAGATGGTTGTCAATAAATCTGAATGTTCTCAGAATTGTGTATTACCTCCTGGGTGTGGGAAGTCAATGGAGGAGCATCTGTTTTCCTCTCCTTTACCCAACAGTTGTTAATACTTGAAAGAGAAGCCTACATGGAGTAAGGGAACTAAATATTCTTTACCCCAGAAGTGAGGGCACCTGTGGGAAGGAAAAGGGAATTTGAGAAAAACCTTATTAGGAATCATATCAGTGATTTCTAGAGTTAAAAACAGGATTCTTAATGTCCCCATATACTATTTTAACCCTATCTAATTTCACCTGCCTTTACTAATATTTATAATTGTGCATTCTCTCATGTTTTCCTTCTTGATAGTACCTGCTGAAGTTTTAGCTGTTATATAGGTTTTCTACATCCCCTCCCAAAAAGAGCTATTTGATTTTTAAATTTATGTTTCTTCTTCCATTCTACTAACTTATGTTATTTCTTTTTCTCCTGTTTCCTTTTCAGTTGTTTATTTCTAAGTTTTTTCTTTAATTTTATTTAAAAACATAATTTCACTTATTTCTTCTTTAATAAATATATTCAGTACCACAAGATTATATTCTGAAACTTTAGGTAGTTTTTCATACATAGATTTTTTAGTTCTACATTCTTTGTAATTTCATTTTATTTTATTTTTGATATTTCCAACTCAAATTTTATTTTTTAATAAAAGATACATTTTTTTTATTGTGGCAAAAAGGACAAAATTTAGCCTCTTAACCATTTTTAAGTGTACAGTTCAATAGCGCTAAGTGTATTCACATTGTTTTTTTTAATTATTCAATTAGCCAGCATATCATTAGTTTTTGATGTAGTGTTCAACGATTCATTAGTTGTGTATAACACCCAGTGCTGATCACCACACATGCCCCCCTTAATACCCATCACCTGGTTACCCCATCCCCTCACCCCCCTCCCTTCTGTAACCCTCAGGTTGGTTCCTGGAGTCCAGAGTCTCTCATGGTTTGTCTCCCTGTCTTATTTCTTCCCATTCAGTTTTCTCTCCCTTCCCCTGTGGTCCTCTGCGCTATTCCTTATGTTCCACATATGAGTGAAATCATATGATACTTGTCTTTCTCTACTTGACTTATTTCACTTAGCATAATACCCTCCAATTCCATCCATGTCAGTGCAAATGGTGAGTATTCATCCTTTCTGATGGCTGAATAATATTCCATTGCATATATGAACCATATCTTCCTTATCCATTCATCTGTTGGAGGGCATCTCGGCTCCTTCCACAGTTTGGCTATTGTGGACACTGGTGCTATGAACATTGGGGTGCAGGTGCCCCTTCAAATCACTACATCTGTATCTTTGGGGTAAATACTTAGTAGTGCAATTGCTGGGTCAGAGGATAGCTCTATTTTTAACTTTTTGAGGAAGATCCATACTGTTTTCCAGAGTAGTTTTCCATACTGCACCAGCTTGCATTCCCACCAACAGTGTAAGAGGGTTCCCCTTTCTCCACATTTTCGCCAACACTTGTTGTTTCCTGTCTTGATAATTTTTGCCATTTTAACTGGTGTAAGGTGGTATCTCATTGTGGTTTTGATTTGGATTTCCCTGATGGCTTGTAATTTTATTTTGATGTCCTCATTATTGCCAGTGTGATTTAGTAATATGTAGTTGATTTCTAGACACAAGATTCAGGCATCAGTGGAGCTTTCTTTTATTCTTCATTTTCTAAATGTATTGCATTGTAGTCAGTGAGGCCAGTACAATTTAGCAACTTCGGGTTTGTTGAGATTTCTTCTGTAGTCTAATAAATGATCAATATTGTTAGTATGTTACACATTTTAAGAGAAAACATTAGAAAAAAACAAGCACATGATTTCATATAAAAATCAAGCTTGTTAATTATGCTATTCAAAACATAATATTTTTTCTACTGATATTTTCAAAATGTATAATGTTATTTTTTCTACTGATATTTTGGGTTTTAAGTTATTCATTTAATCAGTTTGTCACCACATGTTTATTGAGCATCTATGATGTTCTGGGCACTGTTCTGCATTGCTTTCCTCCTTCCTTGAGAACATTTGCTTGTTCTCTTTCTTCCTTCTTGCCCCCTGCTTTCTTTCTTCACAATGGATTCTTTGGTCTCACATAGTAAATTTGTTTTCACATGCCCACCTTGGGCCTTCTGACCCCTGTAGCAATCCTCTACCAAAGCATTTGAGACATCCCCACCTAATCTTCTGGGGAGTATCTTTGTGTCTGAGATTGAAAGAGCCATCCTGAAAGCATACTAAGATTGATTTCATGTGACCTTATTAGGATGTGACTTTCTGGGTCATGGGAGAGAGCTCACATATCAACGAACTCCTGTTGAGTATTTATTCATTCCCTCTGTTCTAACCTTCAAGATACACTCCCATAGGTGTTTCCGCAGGCCCTGCTGATTTATGAGTCAGTTCCTATAGCTCTTTTTTTGGCTAATCTTTTTTTTTTTAATATCAGGACTCCATTCTGTTCAGCTATGCTAACTAACAGAGCTATGCCGAGCCTTGTCTCTAACTATTGATCTAGACCAAGTAATGTATTAAGGAGGATGAGAAAAATGAAGGGGGGGGGGAATTGGAGGGCGAGACGAACCATGAGAGACTATGGACTCAGAAACAAACTGAGGGTTCTAGAGGGGAGGGGGGTGGAGGGATGGATTAGCCTGGTGATGGGTACTAAAGAGGGCACATACTGAGTGGCGCACTGAGTGTTATATGCAAACAATGAATCATGGAACACTACATCAAAAACTAATCATGTAATGTATGGTGATTAACATAACATAATAAAAAAAATAAATGCTTAAAAAAAATAAGGAGGATGAGTATCATTTCATGATAGATTTGCCCAAGGTGGGTCATTTTGTCATCTCTTTGCAGCAGCAGAAACAGTACTATAGAACAGGGTGTAGGTTGCTTCTGCTAGCCTGGAGTTTTCAGAGGAATCTGAAGATTTAATTGTCTTAGGCACATGCACCCAAATATTACCAGATCTGATTCTACTGCCATCCCTATCAGGGCCCTGGATTTAGCATAGGAGAGCGGCTGGGCTGTGTATTCATAGCCTCTTCAGTCTGTCTCTTTTGTAGCACTACTACCTTGAAATAAAATTCTGTGTCTGTTTTCAGCAAAGTTGTCCTGTTATTGCAGAAGGCAAGAGTTCTTTAGATATTACCATTAGGGTTTTCTGGCTTTCAACACTGTACCCTGAATTTGTAATTGGCTCACCTGAGTCTGTTATTCTCTTCTACAAGGCTTCTGAAGCCACTCCCCCAACTCTGCAATCTTTGTAATTACTTCTCCTCCCATATATTTTAAGTCAGTGCATCTCCATCTCCCCTATACCTCATCCCAACCCACTACCAGCGAAAGTTTTGGTAATTGGGATGTTAGGTTGCATGAGAGGTTATCGTCACCCCAGTTCTGTTAACAACTGTCTCATTTTGGGTTCCCCTAAAAGCAGACCCCAAGACAAGGAATTAGTGCTGAGAAGTTTATTTGGGAAGTCATCCCAAGGAGTCTAAACAGCATATGAGCTAACTCACACAGGGAAAGAGAAAAATTCAATAAAGGATGTATTAAGGAGTAGTTTACCATTGTGAGCAACAGAAACTCAGTCCTACTGGTAAGCCTGTGAGGAACCTCAGAATCATCCCACAGGGGAATGAAAAGTTGGGCTTATTTATCCACAAAATCCGGTTCCACATTTTTGAAAGTCATCCCTGGAAACATGAAATCCTCTGCTCTTTGGGGCTTCCCTGGATGTAGTCTGAACAAGCTCCAGTGGTGCTGGAGAAAAACTTTGGGGACAGAGGAGAAAGATCCAGGCACTTGATAAGAGAAAGAGTCTGTCAGGTGTGAGAACTGTCCACTTCAGCTTCAGGAAAACTTAAAGGTGGTCCAAAATTAGAGGAAGTGGGAACATCAACAGCATCTGCCATAATGTATCATTTATTTTTTAATATATTCTAGTATATAGTACATAGCTGGATTTTTATTTATACTTTTAAAATAAGTGAATTATGTCCATACATATTTACTGTTTTCCCTTCTTGCCCTTTATTGGATTTACTTTTCATTTTCCCCATGGGTTGGAAGTTATGCATTCTTTCTCTCTAGGTGTTCTGAAATTACGTATTTTGCATCTAGTTTTTGTTGCTTGTACTTAAATAGTTAACATACTAAATTAACATTTTTCCTCAGCAACTTAGAATTAGCCAATTTTTATATTCATCTACTTCTGCAAATATGAGAAAACAGCTTTTCATGTTTTGATCCCATATTTGTTGTCACCTGAAATTTTATTTATAGACTGATATTAAATATTGACAAATAAAAACTTGTTCTTATATTTTACTAATGTATTTGATTACATGTGCATTTTACAATGTCTCTTGAATTCATTTTTTCACTTGATAGGTTATGTCCAATAGTGGTTTTTCAGAAGAGATCTATGAATAATAAATGTTGAATAACTAAATGTTTTAATTTACTCTATCCCTTGAATGCCATTTTGGCTAAATATAAAATTCGGGGCTGGAACATATTTTCTTCATGCATGTGCATATGTGTGCATATATTTGTATGTATTTTTGTGTTAGCTCTTGGAATGAACTGTCAGTCTGAGCACTTTTGTCTGTCTTCAGTTGTCGGAAAATTTTTTAATGATTATTTTTTTATTATTGACTTGCATTCATTCTCCCTATTTTCTCCTTTGGACTTTGTCTTGGATATATTTAGGAACTTTCATGTATGTCCTTCATAATTCTTAACTCTCCTTTGTAGCTTCCATCTCTTCTGTTGTTTTTCATTCTCAGAGAATTCTTTGGCTTAGTTCCTCTCTTTGGCTTTGGTCCTGCTGCTGTTTATTCTGTTAGTAGAGGGTTATCTTTTCTTTTTTTAATTTCAGTTATTATTTTCTTAATATTATGATTTCTAGTTGATTCACATTTTTAAATTCATTTTTTTCACATCTTTCTCAGAAAAATAATTATTCTAATCTAGCTTTGTGTTTCTCTCTTCTATGTTAAATCTTTGCCCCACAGGTACCATTCTGCTTCTTGAATTGTTTTCCCCCAATGGTCCTGAATTTCTGTAAATATTTTCTAATTTTTTATTTGGAGCTCTATTTGTATTTAAGATTTCTTATTAGATTTTTCGTCTTGTATCTTTGTCACTGTTGTTTGTGGAAATAAATGAGGTGGACTTTTAGTGGCATATAGTGCTCCATTTCTTTTTTTTAAGGTTTTATTTACTTATTAGAGAGAGAGAGAACACATGCACGAACAGGGGGAGGGTCAGAGGGAGAGGGACAGGCAGACTCCCTGCTGAGCTGGGAGCCTGATGATGTGGGGCTCAATCCCAGGACACTGAGATCATGACCTCAGACGAAGGCAGTCACTTAACCAACTGAGCCACCCAGGAGCCCCAGTTCGCCCTTTTCTTAAATCAGAATGAAAGGTATGCAACAGTTTTGTGTAACCTTGCCTGTGTTACCCACCTCCTACCTCCCCAGCTGTTGTCTTAGGGCATACAATCAACTTATTTGACAAAGCCTGAGGAGAGAAGGATGAGATAAAGGACAACCATCTGTATACTCTTGTTGTTGTACCTCAATGGTCCCCTGGAAGTTACTTCTGGGTTACTTTCCTGTCCCTGGCACGTACCATCTCTTGAGAACACAACATGGTGGTATAGATAGTACCTTTTATATGAGTCCCCCCACGTTGGTGCCCCTAGGAAGTTTTATCCAATCTTACTTTCTTTTTTCTTTAATCCCTCTCTTTGATTGGCAGATTTAGCAAATATACTGTAAAGATTAAATTGTTAAATATACTAAATATTAAATACTAAAAGCAATTCTTTTGTGTAGGTATGTCCTAAATATTCCAAGGTACTTGCTTATACTAAAAAGACATTTGTTGTTTATCTGCCTGGGCATCCTGTCTCTTATTCGGCAACTCTGTACATATTTTTCATTTAACTGAACATAATTTTTCTCACTTTCAGCATATTTATGCATCCATTTAGCTTTTTTTTTTTCCCCCTGTCATTTCTAGGCATTTGGAGTATGTTTGTGGCAAGTGTTTGTGTGCATGTGTGTGTGTATGTGTGTTGTGTGAGAGACAGAGAGAGATATCACTCAAAATTTTTAAATTGTATCTTCATTTTTAATGTTTAGGTATTTAACTTTACATGAAATTAATTTGTATGATATGAGACAGGGATTTACTTTAATTTTGTTTCCAAAGGGATAGCTAATTATTCTTTTTTAAATCTTTTTTTTTTAATTAAGCTTTTTATTTTACTTCCAGTGTAGTTAATATACAATGTTATCTTAGTTTCAAGTGTACAATGTAGTGATTCAACAATTCTCTACCATACTCAGTACTCATCATGGTAAGTGTATTCTTAATCCTCTTCACCTATTTCACCCATTCCCCCACCTACCTCCCTCTGCTAATCATCAATTTCTTTACAGTTAGGAGTCTTTTATTTGGTTTATTTCCTTTTTCCTTTGTTTTGTTTTGTTTTTAAATTCCATGTATGAGTGAAATCATATGGTATTTATCTTTCTCTGACAAACTTCACTTAGCATTATACTGTCCATATCCATCCATGTTGTTGCAAAGGGCAAGATTTCATTCTTTTTATGGCTGAATGATATTCCATTGTGTGTATGTATGTGTGTGTGTATATCTCTCTCATATATATATATGTATATATACCACTTCTTTTTACTTCTTTTTACTTCTTCTTTATCTATTTACCTATCAATGGACACTTAGGCTGCTTCCTTAATTTGGCTATTATAAACAATGCTGCAATAAAAATAAGGGTGTATATATCTTTTTGAATTTGTGTTTTTATTTTCTTTGGGTAAGTACCTAGTAGTGAAATTACTGGATCAAATCATAATTCAATTTTTAATTTTTTGAGAAACCTCCATATTATTTTCCACAGTGGCTGCACCAGTTTGCATTTCCACCAATGGTGCATGAGGGTTCCTTTTTCTCCACATTCTCACCCACACTTGCTTTTTGTGTTTTTGATTTTAGCTATTCTGACAGGTATGAGGTGATACCTCATTGTGGCTTTGATTTGCATTTCTCTGATGATGAATGATGTTGAGCATTTTCTTATTTGTCTGTTGGTCATCTGCATATCTTCTTTGGATAAATGTCTGTTCATATCTTCTGCCCATTTTTAATTGGATTATTATTATTTTTTTGCAGTTGAGTTGTATACATTCTTGATATACTGTGGATGCTAACCCCTTATCTGATATGTCATTTGCAAATATCTTCTCCTTTTTGGTAGTTTGTCCTATAGTTTTGTTGATTGTTTCCTTTGCTTTTGCAAAGCTTTTTATTTTGATGTAGTCCCAATAGTTTATTTTTGCTTTTGTTTCCCTTGCCTCAGGAGACACATCTAGAAAAATGTTGTTAAGGCCAATGTCAGAGAAATTACTACCTGTGCTCTCTTCTAGGATTTTCATGGTTTCAGGTCTTACATTTAGGTCTTTAATCCATTTTAAGTTTATTTTTGTGTGTGGTATAAGAAAATGGTCCAGTTTCATTCTTTTGCACATTGCTGTCCAATTCTATCAACACCATTTGTTGAAGAGACTTTTTCCCATTGGATATTCTTTCCAGCTTCATTTAAGATTAATTGGCCATATACTTGTGGGTTCATTTCTGTGTTTTATATTCTGTTCTATTAATCTATGTGTCTATTTTTGTGCCAGTGCCATACTGTTTTGATGACTACAGCTTTGCAGTATAACTTGAAGGCCAGAACTGTGATGCTTCCTGCTTTGCTTTTCTTTTTCAAAATTGCTTTTGCTATTTGGAGTCTTTTGTGGTTCCATACAGATTTTAGGATTATTTGTTCCAGTTCTGTGAGAAATGCTCTTGGCATTTTGGTAGAGATTGCATTAAATCTATAGATTGCTTTGGGTAGTATGAACATTTTAACAATATTGGGTTTTCCAGTCCATGAGCATGGAATATGTTTCCATTTGTTTGTGTTCTCAATTTCTTTCATCAGTGTTTTATAATTTTCAGAGTACAGGTCTTTCACATATCTCCCTGGTTAAGTTTATTCCTAGGTATTTTATTATTTTTTGTGTGATATTGTTGGATTTGTGTCATTATTAGTGCATAGAAATGCAATGGATTTCTTTTTTTTTTTTTAAATTTTATTTATTTATTTATTTTTTTATTCTTATGTTAATCCCCATACATTACATCATTAGTTTTAGATGAAGTGTTCCATGATTCATTGTTTGTGCATAACACCCAGTGCTCCATGCAGAATGTGCCCTCCTCAATACCCACCACCAGGCTAACCCATCCTCCCACCCCCCTCCCCTCTAGAACCCTGTTTGTTTTTCAGAGTCCATCGTCTCTCATGGTTCGTCTACCCCTCTGATTTCCCCCGCTTCATTCTTCCCCTCCCGCTACCTTCTTCTTCTTCTTTTTTTTTTCTTAACATATATGCAATGGATTTCTATATATTGATTTTTGTATCTTGCAATCTTACAGAATTCATTTATCAGTTCTGGAGTTTTTTGGTGGAGTCTTTAGGGATTTCTATGTATAGTATCATGTCATCTGCAAATAGTGAAAGTTTTACTTCTTTCTTACAATTTGGATGCCTTTTATTTCTTTTTGTTTTCTGATACCTGTGGCTAGGACTTCTAGGACTATGTGGAATGAAAGACAGGACATACTTGTCTTATTCCTGATATTAGAGGAAAAGCTCTTAGTTTTTCACCCTTGAGTATAATGTTATCTGTGGGTTTGTCATATATGGCCTTTATTATGTTGAGGTATGTTTCCTCTAACCCAAATGTTTTTGAGGGTTTTTATCATGAATGGATGTTGCACTTCGCAAATGCTTTTTCTCCATTTATTGAAATGATTGTATGATTTTTATCCTTTCTTTTGTTGATAGTCTGTGTCATGTTGATTGATTTGCAAATATCGAAACAGCCTTGCATCCCAGGAATAAATCCCACTTGTTTATGTTGAATGATTTTTTTTTAATGTATAGTTGGATTTGGTTTGCTAATGTTATGTTGAGGATTTTTGCATCAATGTTCCTCAGGGGTATTGGCTTGTGGTTCTCTTTTTTTTGGTAGTGTCTTTATCTGGGTTTGATATCAGTGTAATCCTGGCCTCATAGAAGGAATTTGGAAGTGTTCCTTTCTCTTCTATTTTTTTAGAATAATTTGAGAAGAATAGGTATTAACTCCTCATTAAATGTTTGGTAGATTTCACCTGCGAAGCTCTTTGGTTCTGGACTTCTGTTTGTTGGGAGGTTTTTGATAACCGATTCAGTTTCTTTGGTGATAATCAGTCTGTTCAAATTTTCTATTTCTTGCTGATTCTGTTTTGGAAGGTTTTATGTTTCTAGGGAGTTTATCCATTTCTTCTCAGTTATCCAGTCTGTTGGCATATAATTATTCATAATATTCTCTTATAATCTTTTATGTTTCTGTGGTGTCATTCACTGTTTCTTCTCTTCCTTTCCTGGTTTTGTTCATTTGAGTCCTTTTTTTTTCTTCTTTTGATCAATCTGACTAAAGGTTTATCAATTTTGTTGATCTTTTCAAAGAACCATCTGCTGGTTTCATTGATCTGTTCTATTGTATTTTTAGTTTCTATTTCATTTACTTCTGCTCTTTTTGTTTCCTTCTGTCTACTGGTTTTGCATTTTGTCTGTTCTTTTTCTAGATTTTTTAGGTGTAAGGCTTAATTGTTTGAGATTTTTCCTGCTTCTTGAAGTAGGCCTTTATTGCTATAAACTTCCCTCTTAGAATAGCTTTTGCTGCCTCCCAGAGATTTTAGACCATAGTTTTTTTCATTATCGTTTATCTCCATGTTTTTTTTTTTAATTTCCTCTTTGATTTCTTGGTTGACCCATTCATTGTTTAGTAGCATGTTATTTAACCTCCATGTATTTGTGTTCTTTCCAGACTTTTTCTTGAGGTTGGTTTCTAGTTTCATAATGTTGTAGTCAGAAAAGATGCATGGTATGACTTCAATCTTTTTGAATTTTTTGAGTCTTATTTTGTGGGCTAATATCTATTCTGGAGAATATTTGATGTGCACTCAAAATGAATGTGTACTCTGCTGTTTTAGGATGAAATGTTCTGAATATATCTGTTAGATCCATCTGGTCCAATGTATCATTCAAAGCTAGTGTTTCATTGTTGATTTTCTGTTTGGATGATCTATCCATTGATGTAATTGGGGTGTTAAAGTCTCCTACTATGATTGTATTACTATCAATTACTTTCTTTATGTTTGTTATTAGCTGCTTTATATATTTGGGTACTCTTATGTTAGGTAGCATACATATTTATAATTGTTATATCTTCTTGTTGGATTTTTCCCTGTATGATTATATAATGCCCTTCCTTTTCTCTTGTTACAGTCTTTGTTTTAAAGTCTATTTTTTCTGATGTAAATATTGCTACCACAGCTTTCTTTTCACCTCCGTTTGCATGATAAATGCTTTTCCATCCCTTTGTTTTCTATCTGCATGTGTCTTTAGGTCTGAAATGAATGAGTCTCTTGTAGGAAGCATATAGATGGCTCTTGCTTTTCTATCCATTCTGTTACCCTACGTCTTTGGAACATTTATTCCACTTCACTCAAAGTCATTATTGGTAGCTATGTCCTTATTTTCATTTTCTTGTTTTATGGTTGTTTTTGTACTTCTCTGTTCCTGTCTTCTCTTCTGTCATGGTTTGCTGGCTTTCTTTAGTGATATACTTGGATTCTTTTCTCTTTATTTTTTGCATATCTATTACTGGTTTTTGATTTGTAGTTACCATTCGGTTTATATATAACATAATATGCATATAGCAGTCTATGTGAAGTTGATGGTTGCTTAAGTTTGAACCCATTCCTTACTCCTTTCCCCACCACATTTTAGGTATATGGTGTCATAGTATACATCCTTTTATTTTGTGAATCCCTTGACTGATTTTTATTGATATACTTAATTTCCCTGCTTTTGTGCTTCCTACTTATTCCTACTTATGGTCTCTTTTTTCCCACTCAAAAAGCTCCCTTTAACATTTCTTGTAGGGCTGGTTTAGTGGTCATGAATTCCTTGAACTTCTTCTGTCTGGGAAACTTTTTATCTCTCCTTCTATTCTGAATGACAGCCTTGCTAGATAAAGCATTCTTGGCTGGGTTTTTTTTCCCAGCACTTTGAATATATCATGCCAGTTCCTTCTGGCCTGCAAAAGGCCAGTTTCTGTCTAAAATTAGCTTATAGCCTTATGGGGTTTCCCTTGTATATGGCTCTTTTCTCTCGTTGCTTTTAAAATTCTCTTTGTCACTAATTTTTGCCATTTTAATTACTATGTGGCTTGGTGCCTTTTGGAGCTGGATATCTTCCCCATATTCAGGAAATTTTTAGCTATTATTTCCTCAAATAAATTTTCTGCCCCCTTTTTCTCTCCTCCTTCTGGTATCCTGATAATGAAAATGTTATTATGCTTGATGGTATCACTGAGTTCCCTAAGTCTATTCTCATTTTGTATTATATTTTTTACTCTTACCTGTTCAGCTTGATTGCTTTCCATTACTCTGTTCTCCAGGTTGCTGGTCTGCTCTTCTGCTTTCTCTAGTGTACTATTTATTTCATCTAGTGTATTTTTAATTTTGGTTAATGAGTTTTTCATCTCTGATTGGTCCTTTTTTATGTTTTCTTTCTCTTTGTTGAGAGCCTTACTGAGGTCGTCCAATCTTTTCTCAAGTCCAGAGAGTATCTTTATGACCATTTCTTTAAATTCTTAATTAGCTGTATTACTTAGTTTTGTTCCATTTAGCTCTCTTGCTGTGATTTTGTCCTGTTCTTTCATTTGGGACATATTTCTCTATTTCCTCATTTTGTCAAACTCTCTGTGTCTGTTTCTCTGTGTTAGCTAAGTCAGCTATGTTTTCTGCAATTGAAAATAGTGGTGTTATGAAGAAGAGGTCCTGTAGTGCCTTGAAGTGCAAAGCCCCTCTTCACCAGAACCTGGTGCTTCAGGGGTGTCTCCCATGTGTGTTACATTCATCCTACTGTTGGAGCTGAGTTGCATTTGCCTTCAGTCTAGTAGTCTGCAATGGCTTTGTTTGCCTGTTGTGGGGGCAGGGTTTGGTCCCTGTGTTGTTAGTGGGCCAGGCTGGGGCTGCCTTGGGCTTGAGGTAGGTCAGAGCAGGCATCTGCCAGAGATGCAGCACAATTTCCCTGTGTTGTCCTCTGAGAAGCCTTCACTGGTTGGCAGGACCTGCAGTCAGACTTGATGTCTGCCCATTGCTGGAGCTGCAGTCAGAATGGTGTGTTTGGTTATCTTCTCCCCTCGGGGCAGGAGTCACTTTGGAGTGGTGCTGGCCCCTATCAGGGCTGCTTGCCACTGTTGGTCTTGCGGCACCTCTCTGGATGGGCTCAGACCAAGTGCATTATTGGAGGGGGCCTGCCTGTAGGAAAACTCCAGGGCAGAGGGGGCTGGGCTCTTAGCAAGTTAGTTGGAGAATGTTGGAGCTGAGCTGGTTCCTGCATGATCTGTGTCTAGCCTGGGGTTTGGGGGAGGGAAATGGCAACTGCCAGCTCCTTTATTTCTGGAGAAGTCTCCTAAAGATCCCCCTCTAGCATGTGCTGTGAGATTTGTAAATAAATCTTCCTGTGTACCCCAGGCATTTTTCAAACTGCTACTTCTATGCTGTATTTCACTGGGGCTTTGTATTGTGCTGTCTCTTTAAGGGCAGGGACTCAGTTTCTTATCACCCTTCTGGCTGTCCCAGAGCTAAGCCCACTGATTTTTAAAGTTCCAGGTGTTAAACCCTGATGATTATAAGAACTCACAAAATTTAGCCCCTCTGGTTTTCAAAGCCTAATGTTATGGGGATTTATCTTCCCCCTGTGGGTTGCTTGGTATGAAGGTCTATTTCTTGTCCCTCTCCATACCCACAGCTTCTCTCCCTCCTGTGGACAGTCCCCTGGGTCCATTTAGCTCTGGACCATATCTCTGCCCTTTTTTGTTGTTGCCTCTTCTCTATATTTAGCTATGGAGAATCAGTTCTGCCAGTCTTTGGGTCATTTTCTGGGTTATTTACACTGTTGTGGGTGTTATCTAGTTGTATCCATGGGATGAGGTGAGTTTAGGATCTTCCTACTCCTCCATCTTTCCCAGAAGTTTGAGATAGTTAATTATTCTTATACCACTGGTTGAATAATCTTTCATGTCCTCTTTGATTTACATTTTTCAGTTAAAAATATTGACATTATCTTTGAGATTCCTCTTTTCCTTACTTCTTCATCCAGTTAATCACAAAGCCCTGTAGAATTTAAACATTGACTTGAAAAGGTAATGAAGTTTTTTTCACAGTGCCTCCCCTCTCTGCATCAGAAAGGGCTGTCTTATACTTCCATGAATGAGTTATGATCAAGGGCAAGTACAGACAGATTGAGCTCGATTGTTTAGGAAATAGAACTTTCAAAAGGGATAAAGTTTAATGTGCACAGGGCATAGTCTTTATCTCTGTCTTCCATCTAAGCGGCAAGAGTGGGAAATTGATTCTGTATCTTATTTTTGGGGGACCAAGCTGGACTCCTATTCTCTTATGTGTCATGGAATGGGCATTAGGGAAAATGCACTCTCTCTTGCTCATCATTCTGTCCTTTGGCACTCTGCATATTGCTTTCAAGTTGTACATTTGTATATTCTTAATTTCAGGGTTGAATTTAGTGCTCAGGAGGCCACTTAGGTTAGGGTAGTTCTTCAAGTGTCCTCTTGTATGAACACTGTGATGGATTGTCTATGTCCTCCTTTAGAAATCAAGGAGTTATTACTCCATTTCCTGGGAATATTGCTGGCAGATAGCCCCCAGCTATTAGCCCCCTTGGGTCATTGATTCAGCTTTGCTCAATATCATGCCTGGGATGGTCCATTCCCAGTGGACAGTTAGTGTAGGGTTATAATGACTTGGCTGTCTCCACTCAACTCAGGACAGCTCTGAGAGATTACCACATCTTTAAAATTCTCCATATGGTTAGTTGTCTTAACCTGAGAATGAATCACATTCAAGTTCTTCATCTGCCCAACCCTCCTTCTTTCCATCTCTTTCTCTTCCCTTCCTTTTTTAATCCTGAGAGGATTCCCTAACAAATCTCTTTAATGTGATCTGTCTTAGAGGCTGCCTTCTTAGGGATCCCAAGCTGCAATAGGGTAGTAGAATATTGCTTTGGGGACATTAAGCCAGAACCACTAATTATAATAAAGTGATACATCGCTGTACTGATTATTTACCTGGGCATGTACTTCCCTTGGGTACCTCTATGGAAGTATTGATATAGAGTAGAATTATATATAATTGGCCCTGAGCCCACATGCTGTCTTCTAAAATTGTAGTTCTGCTTTCTATTATTTATTTTTAATATTTTTAAAATTACAAAAGAAATTTTGGTATATTATGGAAACTTAGAAAACAGACAAAATAGTAAAACGAAATGAAAATATCATATTGCCGCAACTCATAGATGACCACAGTTAACACTTGAAGTTAGAGTCTTCTAGATCTTATCTGTGTATCTACATAAATATATGTGCTGTTTATTATAAAGATCACATTTTTTAAAATTTTTTTTTAAAGATTTTATTTATTTGACAGAGAGAGAGACAGCGAGAGAGGGAACACAAGCAGAGGGAGTGGGAGGGGGAGAAGCAGGCTTCCCGCAGAGCAGGGAGCCTGATGTGGGGCTCGATCCCAGGACCCTGAGATCATGACCTGAGCTGAAGGCAGATACTTAATGACTGAGCCACCCAGGCGCCCCTATAAAGATCACATTTATATATGCTTTTGTATAGCCTATCCTTTTCAGATAATGATCCCCACTGTTAACATGTTAAATTTTCTTAGAATATCCAGTCTATATTCACATTTCCCCAGTTGCGAATATATCCTTTAGTATTGGTTTGATTAAATCAGGGCCATAACTTATAACCGGCTGTTTATTTTAAAGTTTTTTTTTTTTTTAAGATTTTATTTATTTATTTGACAGAGACAGAGATAGCGAGAGCAGGAACACAAGCAGGGGGAGTGGGAGAGGGAGAAGCAGGCTTCCCGCCCAGCAGGGAGCCCGACATGGGACTCGATCCCATAACCCTGGGATCATGACCTGAGCCGAAGGCAGACACTTAATCACTGAGCCACCCAGGTGCCCCTATCTGGCTGTTTTATATCTGAATATTTTTAAATCAAATTTGGTAAGATTCTCCCTCTCCTCATCCAATGGTAGTCCTAATTTATCTGTCTCAAAACCGTGCATAGCACATAGTTATTGTTTAACTAATATTAAGTATTAGTACCTTTACTGTAATTATTAATTCCATCAACCCTCAGTACTAGCTCATAAATAGCTTTATAGTCCCTCCATTGTGTTATCTCACTATCAAAGCTTGCCTCTCTAACGGAGGCAGTAGCTGTAGCTTCAAAAGTGAAAATCTTATCTAGTAGTTTCCTTTTCCAAACAGTTCGCCACTTCTTAGCCAGAATGATTTTACTAGCACAGTCGTGATGATGACATGTGCCTGGCTTAAATCTCTTCAATGGATTATACTGTAATCTTTACAATCCAACTTCTGTATGATATTGTATAGGACTACTAATAATCTAATTCTTCCATATTTCTAGCATCTCTTCACTCAAAACTTTTCAAGTTCCATAGGTATTTCTATATTCTCTCTTGCTTTTGGGCCTTTACAGATGCTTCCTTTCTTTCTTTCTCATCTTTGCCTGAATGATATCCCTAGTCTCAGCTAGGATGTTAGTACCATTTTAAGACTCTCTTACCAGGCTTGTTTTGGTGTGCCTGCAGTGCTCTGCATTGAGTCTTCTTTCTATGTCACCTTCTTCTTCTTTACATCATAATTGATTATACTTGCTCATTAATCTCTTTATCTAACTACTTTTTAAAGGGTCGTGGAAATATATGTCTTACCCTTCATTGTTTCCCCAGTGTCTATGATAGTTCCAAGGCACGTATATGCTCACTAAATACTTGTCATATAAATGGATGAATAAGTTAGTTTTATTGATTTTCCTATTGTCTTTTTAGTTTATATTTCAATTATTTCTGCTCTAATCTTTGGGCTTGATTTTTTATTATTTTTCTATTTTCTTGAGGTATAAGATAAGTTGCTTATTTGAGATCTTTCTGTTTTCTTATTGTAGGCATTTATGACCATAAAATTGAGTGAAAGAAAATATTTGCAAACCATATATTTGATGAGGGGTTAATATCCAAAATATAAGGAATTAAAACAACCCAAGAGCCAAAAAAAAAAAAAAAATTCTGATCATACAATGGGCAGCAGGCCTGAGTATCTAAATAGGTATTTTCCTGTCTGAATACACATGGTAAATAGGTACATGAAAAGGTATTCAACATCACTAATCATCAGGGAAATGTAAATCAAAACCATGATGAGAAATCATCTCACATCTTTTAGAATGCCTATTATCAAAAGTGAAATAAATCAGACAAGGACAGATACTATATGGTATCCCTTTTATGTGGAATATTTTTTAAAAAGCTGATCTTACAGAAACAGAGAGTAGAATGGTGTTTGCCAGAGGCTGAGTGGTGGGAATTAGTAAGGAGGTATAGGCCAAAGGGTATAAACTCAGTTTTTTTTTTTTTTAAGATTTTATTTATTTATTTGAGAGAGAGAGAATGAGAGAGAGCACATGAAAGGGGGGAGGGTCAGAGGGAGAAGCAGACCCCCTGCTGAGCAAGGAGCCTGATGCGGGACTCGATCCAGGGACTCGATCCAGGGACTCCAGGATCATGACCTGAGCTGAAGGCAGTCGCTTAACGAACTGAGCCACCCAGGCACCCTAAACTCAGTTTTAAGATGAATGAGTTCTGAGGATCTAATGTATAGCTTGATGATTATAGTTAATACAATATTGTATACTTGATATTTGCCAAGAGTATATTTTAAGCATTCGTAACCACCACCCCCAATAACTATGTAAGGTGATGGATATGTTAATTAACTCGATCTTGGTAATAATTTCACAATGTATATGTGTATATAAAATCATCACCTTGTATGTTTTAAATATATATAATTTTGCCAGTTATTCCTCAGTAAAGCTGGAAAAAATAAAACACATATTGCTAGGACAGCACCGCCCCCCATTAGTTTTAACTTTTGAACTAATTTTCACTTTTGTGATTACATTTTAAAACTTGTATCTTCAATGTTTCTGGCACATACTTAGGTGTATTATGATAACAGTATATTATTTCTCTCCGCTACTTAGCCCTGTGACCCAGTACAACTTGTTCAATCTAAACTTTTCAATAATTATGAACATAATAATACTTTAAAATTTTTTCTAAGATTTTATATTTTTATCAATCTTAGTACCATGGAGTGTGCCCAGTCAAGCCATAAAATTGAATTTTAATATTCTTGTAAATTGTTTGAATCTGTATTCAGATAATAAGAGAAATAGGAAATATTTTAACTCTGCTAAGTTCATTTCATATTAAATTTTATAGAAAGTTCTTTGACACAGTCATGGAGTAGAGTTTTCAGTTCTCTGTGTGCACATCTATATACTTTATTGAGGAAAATCAGAAAAGTCTCCTGCCAGAAAGACAGGAAGAGAGAAAGCAGGAAGAATATGCATTTGTAAATTCAAATATGAATCTTAAAGAAAGGGGCTTCACTACTTTGTTAATTTTGATTCACATACCTGGGAAGATCCACATACAATGATGATTTTACTCCATGAATTTTTAAAGAGTCTACATATAGACAGTGGTGGTCTAGAGGCTATGTACCAGTGTCTCTCTTCTTCTGTAGGGTTATTACCACTGTCAGATGAAGTGATCAGATTTTTCCAATTTTAAACAGTTACCTTCAGGGAGACAGAAACCTGAAGATAACTGCATTTGTGCCTTTGCTTTGGAATGTATATGTTAATAAGTAAAGAATCTGAAAAAATGCATTTAATCAATTATTTTGAGTGCTGCTCTGGAGAACCTTGTCACTTTGATGAAGTCTGGTTTTCATTTTTCTCTGCAAAATCATAATGTAGTTGATATAATTATTCTCATCCTCAGCTTTCTTAAGGAAATTTAATTCTGCTTTGTACACTATACTTGCTGGTATTTGAGTTTTATGTGAGAATTAACAAATCTCTACTTTTCCCGAAATATTAGAAATGAATGACTAAATTAATTGAAAGAGAAATGAGGAAGTTAAGATAGCCATTAGCCTAGAAAGAGAAAGAACTGATCATTAAAAAATTATAGTCATAAGGGACCATTCTTGGAAGGAAGATTAAAAGCCAGCCACCCATCTGCTAGTTTAGTCCTTTATCTCAATCCTATGAAATGGTTGCCCAGTCTCTGTTCTTCCATGGCAGAGAACTCTCCATTCACTGTGTAATAATTTATCAAATTGTTATAGCCCTGAGTTTTATAAGCTTTTCCATCTTGAGCTGAAACCCTTCTGTATGTGGTTCTTAAATACTTGCCAAATTTCTGACCCACAGGCTCTGTTGATAATCTGCTCTGACTGTTTAAGATATTATAGCAAAATGGAAGAAGCAGATGAATATGTGCCAATAATGTCTATCTTATGTGAAAAATGAGAGACGGAGAGTGCTATGTGGGATTTCTCTTCATCAGAGACCTCTTCTTCACTCTTTTTCACACACTAGTGGATGACATCATTTTTCTGCCTACATGTTGGGCAAATGTTTTCCTTTCCTTTCCTTCTTTCTTTCTCTTTCTTTCTTTCTTTCTTTCTTTCTTTCTTTCTTTCTTTCTTTCT